>NC_050572.1:25010033-25182533 GCF_013265735.2 Oncorhynchus mykiss
AAGAGATGGAGATAGAGAGAGAGAGAGATAAGGAAAGGAAGAGACAGATGGAGAGAGAAAGAGAGAGAGAGAGAAAAAGAAAGGAAGAGACAGTTGGAGAGAGAAAGAGAGCGAGAGAGAGACGGAAAAGAAGACAGATGGAGAGAGAGAGAGAGAGAGAGAGAGAGAGAAGGAAAGGAAGAGACGGAGAGAGAGAGAGAGAGAGAGATAAGGAAAGGAAGAGACAGATGGAGAGAGAGAGAGATAAGGAAAGGAAGAGACAGATGGAGAGAGAGAGAGAGAGAGACAAGGAAAGGAAGAGACAGATGGAGAGAAAGACAGAGAGACAAGGAAAGGAAGAGACAGATGGAGAGAAAGAGAGAGAGAGAGAGAGAGAGAGAGAGAGAGAGAGAGACAGAGAGAGAGAGAAGGAAAGGAAGAGACAGAGAGAGAGAGAGAGATAAGGAAAGGAAGAGACAGATGGAGAGAGAGAGACAAGGAAAGGAAGAGACAGATGGAGAGAAAGAGAGAGAGAGACAAGGAAAGGAAGAGACAGACGGAGAGAAAGAGAGAGAGAGAGAGAGAGAGAAAGAGAGAAAGAGAGAGTGAGAGAGAGACAATGAAAGGAAGAGACAGATGGAGAGAAAGAGAGAGAGAGCGAGAGAGAGAGAGACAAGGAAAGGAAGAGACAGATGGAGAGAAAGAGAGAGAGCGAGAGAGACAAGGAAAGGAAGAGACAGATGGAGAGAAAGACAGAGAGAGAAAGAAGACAAAATGTGGCAGATAGATAGAGACAGACAGAGTGAGAGGCCCCACATCCTGAGGCAATCACTAAACTAAACTCTCTCAGGGTCGACCCTCAACCAACGCACCTGCATAGAGTATTTTCTCAATAATAACCCTGAACATAGCCACTCGCGTAACGCATATTCTCTGGCCCCCCCATAAGGTCGGAGTCCAGGCCCCTACGACCAGTAGGTCCAGGTTGCGGGCCCGACTATTTTCTATACTGAGTACTGCTAACCCAGAGTCTTTCCTGAGACATTGTACATTATATGTCCATTGCGCTGCACACAATTTAAATTTAGTCTTGAATGATGGTTGCCAAGATATAGTATACCAGAGAAAAGGGACTGTTGATATTGCAACCACATAACTCAAACGCTGGTTAACCAGTATGAAAGAAATCGCAAATAACTTTTTTTATTCATGTCCTCAAGAACTGTTGTCTGCTAAAGATAACAATCTGTTTGCATCTGACAATTGATTGACTGTCCATTCTCCAGAAGATCTGTCCCCAGAGCTTCCTATACAGTTAGCCTCTTTCCATATCGTGTTGAGTCCGGCAATTAAAGAGAATGAGAGGCTCAAGGATGTTACAGAACTGCTGAAGAACTCCCTGAAGGTGCCATCAAGCTGTTTCCGCCATCCCTGTAACTGTTGTTTCTGCAGACAGATCGTTTTCTAAACCATAACTCAGAAAGAACTACCTAAGAAGCATTAGACTCTCAGTCTGATATGAGCTTTAGAACACCTGAGTAAATTCAATTTATTCATAGCCTTGACCACGGCATTTGTTCACTGATATTCCCTCATACTTTCAATCAGTTGTGCTTCCCTTTGTAGTCTGTGATAGTTTGCAAGCCCTGCCACAGATGGTGCAAACTATATTGCACTCCACACTGCCCTTTCCCACCTGGACAAAAGGAACACTTATGTGAGAATGCTATTCATTGACTACAGCTCAGCGTTCAACACCATAGTGCCCTCAAAGCTCATAACTAAGTTAAGGATCCTTGGACTAAACACCTCCCTCTGCAACTGGATCCTGGACTTCCTGACTGGCCGCCCCCAGGTGGTAAGGGTAGGTAGCAACACATCTGCCACGCTGATCCTCAACACTGGAGCTCCCCAGGGGTGCGTGCTCAGTCCCCTCCTGTACTTCCTGTTCACCCACGACTGCATGGCCAGGCATGACTCCAACACCATCATTAAGTTTGCAGACGACACAACAGTGGTAGGCCTGATCACCGACAACGACGAGTCAGCCTATAGAGAGGAGGTCAGAGACCTGGCCAGGTGGTACCAGAATAACAACCTATCCCTCAATGTAACCAAGACTAAGGAGATGATTGTGGACTACAAGAAAAGGAGGATCGAGCACGCCCCCATTCTCATCGACAGGGCTGTAGTGGAGCAGGTTGAGAGCTTCAAGTTCCTTGGTGTCCACATCAACAACAAACTAGAATGGTCCAAACACACCAAGACAGTCGTGAAGAGGGCACGACAAAGCCTATTACCCCTCAGGAAACTAAAAAGATTTGGCATGGGTCCCGAGATCCTTAAAAGGTTCTACAGCTGCAAACTCGAGAGCATCTGGTTGCATCACTGCCTGGTACAGCAATTGCTTGGCCTTTGACCGCAAGGCACTACAGAGGGTAGTGCGTACTGCCCAGTACATCACTGGGGCTAAGTAGCCTGCCATCCAGTACCTCAACACCAGGCGGTGTCAGAGGAAGGCCCTAAAAATTGTCAAAGACCCCAGCCACCCCAGTCATAGACTGTTCTCTCTACTAACGCACGGCAAGCGGTACCCAAGTGCCAAGTCTAGGACAAAAAGGCTCCTCAACAGTTTTTACCCCCAAGCCATAAGATTCCTAAACAGGTAATCAAATGGCTACCCGGACTATTTGCATTGCATTTCCCCCCCAACCCCTCTTTTACGCCGCTGCTACTATCTGTTTATCAAATATGCATAGTCACTTTAACTATACATTCATGTACATACTACCTCAATTGGGCCAACCAACCAGTGATCCCGCACATTGGCTAACCGGGCTATCTGCATTGTGTCCCGCCACCCACCACCCCCTCTTTTACGCTACTGCTACTCTCTGTTTATCATTTATGCATAGTCACCTTAACCATCTACATGTACATACTACCTCAATCAGCCTGACTAACCGGTGTCTGTATGTAGCCTCGCTACTGTATATAGCCTGTCTTTATACAGTTGTTTAATTTCTTTACTTACCTATTGTTCACCTAATACCTTTTTTGCACGTTTGGTTAGAGCCTGTAAGTAAGCATTTCACTGGAAGGGGTACACCTGTTGTATTCGGCGCACGTGACAAATAAACTTTGATTTGATTCAATTTTTTTTTTTTTTAAATCAGTCCCATTCCTGAAGCCCAAGAAACAAACACTTAGCATCCTAGCACATATGGACATTAAAAAGGTTGATGAAGGACTTTTTAGAGGGTTACTGTCAAAATTATTTATAGACATCAATGACAGGCGTATGGGCTTCCAGAGCTGGTGGACCTCCCAGCTTTACAGGGGCTGCAGGGGTGTCCAGTACTCCAGTGAACAGAGCTGAGAGACTGCATTTACCAGCTTTTCTCTCAGTCAGTTGTTATTTTCTTCTATTCAAATCGTTGTTTTGTTGCTCAACATGCTCCTAGTCCAAAGTTATTTCAAAATCTTCCAGCTCTCAAAATATCTTCTCCAAGGCAAGCCATATATCTTGTTAGAGCAGGGCTGCCCAACCCTCTTCCTGGAGATCTACCGTCCTGTGGGTTTTCAGTCCAACCCGCTTCCTGGAGATCTACCGTCCTGTGGGTTTTCAGTCCAACCCGCTTCCTGGAGATCTTCCGTCCTGTGGGTTTTCAGTCCAACCCTCTTCCTGGAGATCTTCCGTCCTGTGGGTTTTCAGTCCAACCCTCTTCCTGGGAATCTACCGTCCTGTGGGTTTTCAGTCCAACCCTCTTCCTGGAGATCTACCGTCCTGTGGGTTGTCAGTCCAACCCTCTTCCTGGAGATCTACCGTCCTGTGGGTTTTTAGTCCAACCCTGATTTAACACACCTGATTCTACTAATTAGCTGCTCAACAAGACCGTAGCTAGCTGAATCAGATACGCTAAATTAGGGTTGGACTGAAAACCTACAGGACAGTAGATCTCCACGAAGAGGGTTGGACAGCCCTATTTTAGAGTATTCCAGTTATCATGATTTAAAAAATAGAACGGAACACATGCGAAACATCCTTAAATACGTGCTAAAATTAAAGATGTACTTGTCTATTTGTGTTTCAGAGGCGCCATTGATGCACCTGTAACTGTTTGTCTCTAAAATAGCCGGTATTTCAAGCCCTGAAAGCCTAACCCAAGGCCCAAATCCAAAATATAAATAAACAGAATCCGTCAACATGGGCTCCTGAGCAAGCACCAGTCTAGCATACATACGTGTGTGTGTGTGTGTGTGTGTGTGTGTGTGTGCTTGTGCTTGTGCGCCTGAGCATGCATGCATGCATATGTCTGTGTGTGTGTGTATATGTGTATACCTTGGGTGGTTTGAAGGGGTAGTCTGGTGTGAAGGCGATATCTAGGAAGAAGACTCCTCCCTCGTATACAGAGCCTGGTGGTCCCAGGATGGTGGATCTCCACTCATAGATGTTGTCTCCTTTTGGACCCGCACTGCAATGGCACAGTAGAAGAAAAAAAAAATTCAGTGTACAGAATGTATTTAGAAAGCAGGAAATGACATTTTAACCATGTTACTCAATTCCTGATTCAGCCGTGTGTCACGCCCTGACCTATTTTGGTTTGGTCAGGGCGTGAGTTGGAGTGGGCATTCTATGTTTTTGTGTTCTATGTTTTCTATTTCTGTGTGTTTGGCTGTGTGTGGTTCTCAATCAGAGGCAGCTGTCTATCGTTGTCTCTGATTGAGAACCATACTTAGGTAGCTTTTTCCCACATGGTTTTGTGGGTAGTTGTTTTCTGTTTTGTGTCTTTCTGCAAAAGACAGAACTCTTTTGGTTTTTGTTCATTCTCTTTGTTATTTTGGTTAATCAGTGTTCAGTTCCAATAATAAAGATGAACACGTACCAGGCTGCACCTTGGTCCTCACCTTCTTCCACCAACAGCCGTTACAGAACTACCCACCACCAACGGACCAAGCAGAGTGGTAAAAAGGAGGAATGGACATGGGAGGACATTCTGGATGGGAAGTGTTCCTACACATGGGAGGAGATCCTGGCTGGAAGGGATCGCCTCCCATGGGAACAGGTGGAGGCAGCCAGGAGAGCGGAGGCAGCAGGAGAAGGGAACCAGCGATTTGAGGGAACACGGCTGGCAAGGAAGCCCGAGAGGCAGCCCCCCCCAAAAAAATTGGGGGGGGGGGGGGGGGGGGGGGGGGGGGGGGGGGGGGGGGGGGGTCACACGGGGAGTGTGGCAGAGTCAGGTTAGAGACCTGAGCCCACTCCCTGTGTTTACCGTGGTGAGCATGGGATTGGTCAGGCCCCATGCTATGGGGTGATGTGCATGGTGTCTCGGCCGAGTGTTCACAGGCCGGTGTGCTCGGTGCCAGCGTCCCGCATTTGCCGGGTAGAAGCTGGCATCCAGCCAGAATGGGTGGGGTCAGCTCTGCGCTCGAGACCGCCAGTGCGCCTCCAAGGCCCAGTGTATCCAGTGCCTCGGCCAAGGAAGAGGCCTCCTGGATGTCTCCCCAGCCTGGGGAGTCCTGTGCCTGCTCCCAGAGCCAGGTCTCATGTGTCTCCCCAGCCCAGTGGGTCCTGTGCCTCCCTCCAACCCGGAGCTGCCAGAGTTTTGTGGCCGAGGTCCGCACCTTTCGGGGGGGTGTACTGTCACGCCCTGATCCTTTTTATGTCTCTATTTTGGTTTGGTCAGGGCGTGAGTTGGGTGGGCATTCTATGTGTTTGGCCGGGTGTGGTTCTCAGAGGCAGCTGTCTATTGTTGTCTCTGATTGAGAACCATACTTAGATAGCTTTTTCCCACATGGTTTTGTGGGTAGTTGTTTTGTGTCTTTCTGCACCAGACAGAACTGTTTGTTTTTGTTCATTCTCTTTGTAATTTTGGTTAATCAGTGTTCAGTTCCAATAATAAAGATGAACACGTACCACGCTGCACCTTGGTCCTCACCTTCTTCCACCAACAGCCGTTACACTGTTTGTGTGTTGTGAAAGATAGAGGTAGGTAGAAGCCAGAAGGGGGTCTCTCTTATCAACCATCCAATCTGCTATTCAATCTATTCTGTATACCTCCATATTCATTACCAGATATGTGCCCAGGTAAATAAGAGATTGCATCTGTAAGCAGTTATCTACAAGATCAATTTCAATTCACAGATAACTGAATTGAAGTAGATAATAAACAATACAAATGAACAGTAAACATTACACTCACAGAAGTTCCAAAAGAATAAAGACTTTTATGCCATTTGTCTATATACAGTCTCTCTCTCTTGCCGCACACAGTGGCAGATTGCCCTCCCTGTAGTACATGACAACTACAGTGTAGACGAGAGCAGCTGGCTGCTGCTGAGCTTAATTGTTACATTGCCTCCTACTACACACAGTGGAGAAAACAGATAATCTAATCCTATTTTCCCAAAGGAATCAGGCCAGACACACCTCTGTCTTATACCGCTCTTACTTTCATCACTTAGAGAAGAGGGGGATTGGGAGCGAGCGAGGCAGAGACAAGTAGAGAGAGAAGGGTTAAAAGAGAGAGAGCGGCTGGAAGAGAGACAGAGAGAAAGGGAGAGACGGGGGCAAAGCAGTAGAAAGCGAGAAAGAGATTGAGAGGGGAGGCATTAATGCAACGCGAGTGAGAGTATCACTAAAGCCATTCATGTGAAATGGTAGCCTGCAGTAAAGAGGTAGGCCTCTATTTTCTGTCTAGCTCAGTTTGGACAGTTAGGAATTGTGGGAAACAAGCTTAGAAAGGAGAATTCTCTCTTTTGCCAGAGATGACACATTGTGGTCCATGTACTGTAAATAGTCTGAGGCGGGGAGGAGGGAATGAGAGAGAGGGGGGGGGGGGAGAATGAGAGAGAAAGAGGCAGAGTAGAGAATGAGAGGGAGAGAGAGGGGAGAATGAGAGTGAGCGAGAGAGAGAGGCGGAGGGGAGAATGAGGGAGAAAGAGGCAGAGGAGAGAATGAGAGGGAGAGAGTGGGGAGAATGAGAGTGAGCGAGAGAGAGAGGCGGAGGGGAGAATGAGGGAGAAAGAGGCAGAGGAGAGAATGAGAGGGAGAGAGTGGGGAGAATGAGAGTGAGCGAGAGAGAGAGGGAAGAATGAGAGTGAGCGAGACAGGCGGAGGGGAGATTGAGAGGGAGAGATAGGGGGAGTAGATTGAGAGAGGTGTGCCTCCAGGAGACAGACAGTTTGGCTGTAGTAAATAGTTCTGGACCTCGTCACGCTCTAGCCTGTTGTTGCCCAACATGACTGAATGATTAAGGAGAGATCTATGTTTGTGGGTCAAATCAACCCATCACTGTCGGTGGTTGAGACAGACGTTTTACATGGCACTCTCTACTAGTCCTCTTATGGTTGGCCAAAATAGTTATTTTCTCCCCTCTCTTCCCACAGTAAGTCTATATATAGGCTACAGACTGCATCTGGATATGATTAGAGCACCACCAGCGACACACATATCTAACCCCGGCTTGTGGAACTACTGGTTTCTCTATCCAGCAGCATAACAAACTACTGTACTGCATCAATGTGTTTAATCACCGGTCCTCACTCTGCCACTGTGGTGGGTAGTAAAAGCCTAACCACACATAAAAGCATAAAAGCATAATTGTGGAGAAACAGGCCTCAGTGACATCGGAGACGGTTGATGATGTAATATTAGTGTCACAGTCTTTTCCCTCTCTGTTCATCAACTCCCTCTACCAAGGCTTCCTCTTCCCTCACTCCTCCCTACCTTCTCCCCCTTCCCCTCTCTCCCCCACACCCACACCATCACACAGTCTCCCCCTAACCATAAACCCCCCCCCCCCCCCCCCCCCCCCCCCCCCAAGATTCTTCCTCCCTCACCCCTCCTCCCTCATCTCCCACGGCTTCTCCTGAAAACTATTTTTACTCAGGCGGCAGCTGGGCATCACATGCAAAGAAACAGGAACTATCACAGACGTCTCGAGAGTTTGGACACTTACACTGGTAGCAGTGTGGATAGAGGAGATGTCCCAGACTGACACTGGTAGCAGTGTGGATAGAGGAGATGTCCCAGACTGACAATGATAGCAGTGTGGATAGAGGAGATGTCCCAGACTGACACTGATAGCAGTGTGGATAGAGGAGATGTCCCAGACTGACACTGGTAGTAGTGTGGATAGAGGAGATGTCCCAGACTGACACTGGTAGTAGTGTGGATAGAGGAGATGTCCCAGTCTGACACTGGTAGCAGTATGGATAGAGGAGATGTCCCAGTCTGACACTGGTAGTAGTGTGGATAGAGAAGATGTTCCAGTCTGACACTGGTAGCAGTGTGGATAGAGGAGATGTCCCAGTCTGACACTGGTAGCAGTGTGGATAGAGGAGATGTCCCAGTCTGACACTGGTAGCAGTGTGGATAGAAGAGATGTCCCAGTCTGACACTGGTAGCAGTGTGGATAGAGGAGATGTCCCAGTCTGACACTGGTAGCAGTGTGGATAGAAGAGATGTCCCAGTCTGACACTGGTAGCAGTGTGGATAGAGGAAATGTCCCAGTCAGTCAGAGGGAGGTATTATATGACAGAGGATATCCCTGACACCACTACCTCTCCTGTTGAACACATACACACGCACGCACAAACACCCTTATACACGAAATACACACACACACACACACACACACACACACACACACACACACACACACACACTTAATTGGGCTGCAATTTCTGAGGCTGGTAACGCTAATGAATTTATCCTCTGCTTTTCATCAATCCAGATGCCCAGATATTTATAAGGGGGTGTAACGTGTGCGCTGGGAGTTGGGAAGCAGGTTCAGGGAGTGAATACATTTAATGAATGAACGAAACATAATACAGAAAAAGAAACACGATCAACACACAGACAAACTGAAACACAAACACCACCTGGGGCAGGTAATCAAGGAGGTGATGGAGTTGAAGAGGGTTAAACGAAGGCCTCATACCTTTTAACGGGTTAATAAATTATGTTATGATAAACTGTAAGGTCTCCTCTCCTAAGAGACCTCTGTGTGTGTATTAACACCTGTTTTGAGTGTTGTGCCCTTCAGACATTATCAGATTCATACATACTCATCCTGTCTGGGCCCCACCTGGCTATCTGAGGTTCTGTTAATACGACTGGTTTTCTGAGAACACAAGGCTGCTGCAGGCCTGATGAAAACAGCCACCTGTCAGAAGATGCTTAGACTCATTCACCTTGTTATGACCCTATACTTGAGATGAAAGGTCAAGTTTCGGTCAAACCCACTTCTGAGCTTTTAATTGCTGACAAGATGGTTGCTGATGTCAGGGAGAGGTTAGATTTATTAAAATGCTGTTGCCAGGGAAACTCACGCAAGGAGGACTGGGAGAGGCTATATGAGTTACAGGATGTCTTAGACATTTTGCAGAACCTGGGGAGAGCTATCATATACTGTACTCTGTACCAACTTCTGCCTACAATTGTATTACTAAAGGATCATTTTAATAATTAAACAAAGGGTCTGTGTTTCCTTTCCATTACTAATGTATGTTTGATAATTATATAGACCTGATCATTTGTTGAAGAAATTGACCAACGGAGTCCAGGTGAGTGTCATGAGGCGCTGATGTGCGTGACAATGGTGACAAGTGTGCGCAATAATCTGCAGCCTGGTGACCTAGAGGCTGGAGAGGGGGCACACGTGACAGCTGCGATACGATCAATGAGGGCACCATCCGATGTACAGTACTAGTCAAAGGTTTAGACACACCTACTTATTCCAGGGTTTTTCTTTATTTTTTACTATTTTCTACATTGTAGAATAATAGTAAAGACATCAAAACTATGAAATAGCACATATGGAATCATGTAGTAACCAAAAAAGTGTTAAACAAATCAAAAGATATTTTAGATTTTAGATTCTTCAATGTAGCCACCCTTTGCCTTGATGGCAGCTTTGAACACTCTTGGCATTCTCTCAACCAGCTTCACCTGGAATGTTTTTCCAACAGTTGTGAAGGAGTTCCCACATATGCTGAGCACTTGTTGGGTGCTTTTCCTTCACTCTGCAGTCCAACTCATCCCAAACCATCTCAATTGGGTTGAGGTCGGGTGATTGTGGAGGCCAGGTCATCTGATGCAGCACTCCATCACTCTCCTTCTTGGTCAAATAGCCCTTACACAGCATGGAGGTGTGTTGGGTCATTAAAAAAACAAATGATAGTCCCACTACGCGCAAACCAGATGGGATGGCGTATCGCTGCAGAATGCTGTGCTAGCCATGCTGGTTAAGTGTGCCTTGAATTCTAAATAAATCACTGACAGTGTCACCAGCAAAGCACCCCCACAACATCACCAGTCCAATGTCCATTGCTCATGCTCACCGGTCCAATGCCCAAACAAGTCTTTTCTTCTTATTGGTGTCCTTTAGTTGTGGGTTCTTTGCAGCCATTCGACCACGAAGGCCTGATTCACTCAGTCTCCTCTGAACAGTTGATGTTGAGATGTGTCTGTGTAACGGATGTGAAATGGCTAGCTAGTTAGCGGTGTTCGCGCTAAATAGCGTTTCAAATCGGTGACGTCACTTGCTCTGAGACCTTGAAGTAGTAGTTCCCCTTGCTCTGCAAGGGCCGCGGCTTTTGTGGAGCGATGGGTAACGATGCTTCGAGGGTGACTGTTGTTGATGTGTGCAGAGGGTCCCTGGTTCGCGCCCGGGTATGGGTGAGGGGACGGTCTAAAGTTATACTGTTACATCTGTTACTGGAACTCTGTGAAACATTTATATGGTCTCCAGTCTGAGGTGCAGTCAACTCTAATGAACTTATCCTCTGCAGCAAAGGTAACTTTGGGTCTTTCTTTCCTGTGGCGGTCCTCATGATAGCCAGTTTCATCATAGCGCTTGATTGGTTTTGCGACTGCACTTGAAGAAACGTTAAAAGTTCTTGACATTTTTCGCATTGTCTGACCTTCATGTCTTAAAGTAATGATGGACTGTCGTTTCTCTTCGCTTGTTTGAGCTGTTCTTGCCATAATATGAACTTGGTCATTTCCCCTTTCATGGAGTGACTCATTATATAAGTGAAGTGTTGTATGTTTTTAGGCCCAAGGGTACTGCATGGATGTCAACAAATCACTAGGGAACAACAACTCACTAAGGAGCATATCCTGAGTGCTTACCCTGCATAACTCCATACTAGAGATCGAGGGAGAGAGAGAGAAAAGATGACGGACGGACGGACGGACAGGCAGACAGACAGACAGGCAGGCAGGCAGGCAGACAGACAGACAGACAATGGGAGTACAGTAGTATTACCATGTACTTATACTCCACCATGTAAAGCTAATCCCTCCCATTCCAGATTATGGGCTAACTGGATTATACCTGCCTGTGGATAGATGATACTGCACCAGCTAGCTACTGCGGCACAGAGACACATTGCCAAATCCATCCATACACGTCAGTGACCACTCTCCTCTCCTCTGCCCCCCCACACACACTCTCATCTCCTCTTCTCTCACCTTGTTTCACTAACACATTGATTCATGCATATTAACCTTAATATTAACCGTGACCTGATCAGTTGTGATTCATTCCCAATCATCCCTGTGGTCGCCATATGACCTGGTTTATCCTATTAAATGTCAATTCAGATTGGAATTCCATTACTCAGATTCCATGTTTCTACACTGATCTCTGTGATGTCAATCATCATCAAAGAGAGAACCACCAATGTGATTATTATTGACTAGTCAACGTGAATTGATTACATCATCTTTTATTGTGCTCATAAATGCCTTGACAATGCTTCAGTTACAGCAGGTCTAGGGGGCTCCTGAAGACTATAAGTAACCAGTCACCAGCGCGCACACACACACACACACACACACACACACACACACACACACACACACACACACACACACACACACACACACACACACACACACACACACAGGATCGTTATAGTGAACAATCAGCAACACAGTCATTGAGTCTCATTGAGGTCTCGTGGAATACTCCACTGTTAAAGGCTCAGAAAGAGGGGAAAATACCCAAATCCCTCAGACAGAAAAGCTCTTTTCAGTGTTTTGTTCCTTCCAGCTAAAAGGCCTGTGTCCGCTTGGTACTGGTCTTTGTGTGTCCTCGTTTGGCCAGCTAAATGCTCACAATGCACACTTTCATCAAGAGCAACATACAGGCTGGGAGGAGGGAGAAAGAAAGATCCGATGCCCTCTGACCTTTCAATGAGCGGTAAACCAATTGTGTTCCCATTGTCTTCGGCCCCATCGCCTAGCAACCCATCCCTGGAGTATGTGTGTGACTGTGTGTGTTCCATGACTGGAATAAATACTGAATTGCTAATAGTCACGCATCAATGGTTTGTAATTTGGTTCATAACTTCCACTTACATGACATCCATCAATTGAATTATTATGAACAGATCATGTGGAAATCAAGTGACAACTTTATTAGGTACATATTGCAGACAGCATCAGCCAGACAGCAAGCAATGCATTAGGCCTACATGCCACTCACTCTTACTCAACTTACCCCCATATAAACAGAATATTATCAACTTCAATCATCAGAAGGGGATGAAATCAACTATTTTGGTTTGTGAATTATTTGGTATGACAAGATCTAAACATTTAAAGGTAATTTCCCATTGAGCCGACATATACAGGGTTGACAATGAATGTGGTCTTTGCGAACATGGGAACATTGCATTTTGTCCGCTATGTACATTTTAAAGGCAATCGGGTTAAATCTAGCCCCTAATCAGGATTTCAGCTTTCTCTCACAGTGCAGTCACAAGCTCCATAACCATCAACCTTCGTATTCTCCTCCTGCTTCTTCCCTGAATGACATGGAAAGAAAGTCTGTCTACGTCGCTCCACTTCTGTCTCTGTCGTCTGTGTTATGTTTACAAACATGCAGCAACAACTCCCTAGCTACAGTAACCTATTACCACTCTCCGAATACTTCACTGCCCTGTAAATAAATGGACAAGACACAACGGTCTCTGTCCAGTCCAGGTTAATACCCTGCTTCCCAAGCTTCCCCAGTGATCACCTGAGTGATGATAACCTCTCATGTTGCCATTACTGCACCTTACAGGTAATTCATTAACATGACTTGTGTAGGTGTTGAAACACTAACAGTGAGCCATAAAACAGAGTGCAGAGAGAGGAGAGGACAGCGGGAGTCAGAGGAAGACGGAGAGAGAGAGAGAAGAAAGAGTGTGTGTCAACACACACAAGTACGCACGCAAGTATGCACACACACGCACTCACGCAGTCTGAGAGGAAGAGAGATCAATTGGAGCAGAACTGTGTGTCTGACCTCCAATTTATATAGCGTGAGGATCAGTTATAGGCTGAGAGGGGCAGACAGGGTGGACCAGGGTCACTAGGGTTTAGAGCTGAGAGGACCGTGGAGACAGACACATTGGTCTGAGGAGTACATCAAATCAAACAGCCTGTGAAAGTAGAGTACAGTATTATAAACTATTTCTGTTGGATCCACAACTACCATTGTTCTGTAAGGAGACTGCCAGGAGACTCAATAGCAATCCATATCTTTTTCAATTTCACACACACACTTCCAAAAACAGCCATTGTAAAAACTACATAGAAGTGTTCCTTGGCAGCATCACATCAGTGAGAGCAAAGCCAGCCTTGTGAGCCCATGGCCAGAGTCATGATTCCTGCTAACTTCTGCTCCTGTTTTTGTCCCAAATCAGACCAGTCCTGGTGGTATCTGTCATGGCTTTTATCTTAACGTCTTTTCATCTTCTTCAAAAACTGAGAGCGAAAGATTGAATCTTCTTTGAGGGAGAGACTAGATCCTTATCTCACAGAGAGATGAAGAGGAGGGTAGCAGTCAGTCAGCAACAATACATCAAGTAACTCTGCAGTTTACATTGGGGGCTGGTGGGAGGAGCTTTAGGAGGACGGTATCAAACACATCCAACATATGGAAACCAGGTTTGACTCGGTTCCATTTATTCCATTTCAGCAATTACAATGAGCCCGTCCTCCTATAGCTCCTTCCACCATCCTCCACTGGTTTACACCTTCTGTGTACTTAGAAGAAACCTTTCCTCACCTCTAAAAACTGCTATCCCTTGCAGTCCAGTCAGCAGGCAAAGCACTTTGGGGCGAGGGAGGTAACATTAAATTAAGGGAAGCAGTGAAATCTCTGTCTTAAATTTTATGCTACAAGCAATGAATGGCTTTAACTGCAACACTCAAGGAGTGATACAGCCAGGCAAGACAAAATAAATAGGAGTGCATGAAACAAAGCAATAATGTGCAAGAACTGGCCCCTCTGGTTGTTCACAGATCCCAAGGAGAAGGACTGGGAGAAAGGGTGTTTTTTTTATCTCTTATCTCCACACTGCACACACAGCAATGTGTGTGTGTGTGTGTGTGTGTGTGTGTGTGTGTGAGGGGCGAGAGATGGCAGCATAAGACCTGCCGACTCAGTGGTTGTGAGAATTTCCAGAGGAGCTTGTTACCTCTCACTAATTAGTCAACAAGGACTTAGCTTCTGATTACTGTCCCTTTCTAGCCAAATAAATAAACAAATACATAATAAACACGTACAAAAATGGTGGCTTAGCTTTTGATTAGGTTTCCCTAGTGACTGAAAAATAGGGTAGGTTTCGAGATGCGCACAAAAAGTAGACTCCAATATCTTCCTTTAACAAAGACAGTTCATGTATTTTTTGTTGCTGCAGCAGGATATATCATTTTCACATAGATGTTTTGGACAAAGCCGCCTTCTGTGTGTGCATGAATCAGTTTCCACAGGCAAAACCTCGCAACTGTAAAAAATACATGTTTTTAAAGGACCTTTGGGCTTGAGGATATCCTCTTGGTCTAATGGCTTGGCTTACGAGAAGTCAGCGGCAAGAATCCCACCAGTTACACTTGTTATGGTATAAATAAACCATCTCTCTCTTGCCTATAGTGATCATGGCTGTATTGATTACACTGCACTGAGAGCATTGATTTCACAACAGTGCTATTGAGATACCTGCCTGCAAATGACACACAGTCTCTGTCCTGTGACGCCTGACCATCCGCTCTTCGACACCCTTTCTTTCTCAAAACTGTACCAGATTGAGTTTGAAGACCTTCTCTCACTCTCATCTAGATTGAGTTGTCCTGTATTCCCAAACCCTCTTGCCATTCCACTTATTTGAGCTATTGCAGGGCTTGATGATTAGTTGACAAGTTGAATTAGGTATGCTGGCACTGAAATAGATTAAATATGTGAAATGGCTGCTGGTCCCTGAGGAGACGGGGTTGGGAGACCCTGAACACAGAGATTCCCCACGTTTCCTCTGTTCTCCTGTTCTCCCTCTCAGTGGCAGCTGTGAAAGGGCAGGAGGAGAGCCCCCTGAAATGAAAATCAAAGCCCTGGCAGGAATCTGATATCCTGTCTTTGTGAGGGGAGCAAGGCCATGGGCATGTGTGTGTCTACGCTGAACTACGCTGCCAGAATTGTAATAGAATTCCACCCTTGCCAGTGTTTGCATTGGAAGCCATTTGTCCGGGTGACAACTTTTCACTGTTTACAGTTAATACACACGAGCAGCAGATACAACCTGAGCCTCTCAGTGACTGGAGGACCCAGGCCACAAACATTTGACAATATATGTGCTTGTACATGCTTATAATGCATAATGCTTCAAAACAATTTACACCTGTCAGCTTTAAGTAGTGTTACCACTTTTATTAACAAAGCGGAGGAGCGGAGGAGACGGAGAGGAGGAAAGAAGGAAAGGAGGAAAGATGGAGAGGTGGAAAGAAGGAAAGAAGGAGAGGTGGAAAGAAGGAAAGGAGGAACGAAGGAGAGGAGGAAAGAAGGAAAGGAGGAAAGAAGGAAAGGTAGAAAGAAGGAAAGGAGGAAAGAAGGAGAGGTGGAAAGAAGGAGATGATGAAGGAAGGTGATGAGGAAGGAAGGTGATGAGGAAGGAAGAAGGAGAGGAGGAAGAAAGGAGATGAGGAAGGAGAGGAGGAAGAAAGAATCAGAGGTTGAAAGAAGGAAAGGCTGAAGGAAGGAGAGGAGCACTTTGAGAAAGAGTAACCCACCACTGATTAACACTGCTCTTAAAACAGTATTACACCTGTCCCCCCCCCTCCCCTCCTCCTCCTCCTGAAACAGCCCAGAGATAAAAGGAGAGATAGGCCCACTAAGGGTTACTGGGGTTTAAAGGGGAAGTGTAGCTGCATAAAGGGCACATTAAGAATTCAACAGCCCGGGTATTGAATCCTGTCACAGCCACGTCAGCTGGAAAGCTAAACCTAGGCAGGCATGGATACAATGAAACAGCCATTTACAGTGTGGAGGAGGGCGGTCTCATGAGAATGAGACCTGAGACAAGAGAGGATCCTAGCATTTTCCACCCTGGTGTGTGTGTGTCCTGGTAGGAATGTCTCCCATAGGTTGAATACAGCTGCAGCTGGTGGGAAAGTGACCTCTGTCTGGAGTCCGGACACTCAGCAACGCAGAACTACAGTGCCTTGAAACATTGCTCTCCATTCAAATGAGTGTCTTTCTTCATGTTAGAGGGCAAAGCAGCACGAGAGGCTGGAGCAGCCAGTAGTATCTCGGAGGAAGAGATCAGATACTGTAGTGCAATAAGAACATCATCATCATTTCCACTGATTCTCTGGCATTATGTCTGCTGACTGGAGCACATTACAGGGTGATCTGGAGAATGCTGTTTAGTCTATTTCTACAGTATGACTGAGTAACACCGTGAAGTCTATTTCTACAGTATGACTGAGTAACACTGTGAAGTCTATTTCTACAGTATGACTGAGTAACACTGTGAAGTCTATTCGACGGTATGACTGAGTAACACTGAAGTCTATTTCTACAGTACGACTGGGTAACACTGTGAAGTCTATTTCTACAGTATGACTGAGTAACACTGTGAAGTCTATTTCTACAGTATGACTGAGCAACACTGTGAAGTCTATTTCTACATGATGACTGAGTAACACTGTGAAGTCTATTTCTACAGTATGACTGAGTAACACTGTGAAGTCTATTTCTACAGTACGACTGAGTAACACTGTGAAGTCTATTTCTACAGTATGACTGAGTAACACTGTGAAGTCTATTTCTACAGTATGACTGAGTAACACTGTGAAGTCTATTTCTACAGTATGACTGAGTAACACTGTGAAGTCTATTCGACGGTATGACTGAGTAACACTGAAGTCTATTTCTACAGTATGACTGAGTAACACTGTGAAGTCTATTTCTACAGTACGACTGAGTAACACTGTGAAGTCTATTTCTACAGTATGACTGAGCAACACTGTGAAGTCTATTTCTACATGATGACTGAGTAACACTGTGAAGTCTATTTCTACAGTACGACTGAGTAACACTGTGAAGTCTATTTCTACAATACGACTGAGCAACACTGAAGTCTATTTCTACAGTACGACTGAGTAACACTGTGAAGTCTATTTCTACTGTCACGCCTGCTCCCGCTCTCCCTCTCTGGCGCTCGAGGGCGCCAGGCAGACCTTCATTATGCACACCTGTCACTATCATTATGTACAGCAGCGCTTATTGGACTCACCTGGACTCCTTCCCTTTGTTGATTGCCCCGTCTATAACTGTCTGCTCCCCCATTTGTTCCCTGTGTCAGCATTAATGTCGTTATGTGTTCTTGTCCAGACGCTGTCCTGTCCTTTTCCATGTCCGACGCTATTAAATGTTCACTCCCTGTACCTGCTTCTCATCTCTACCAGCCACGATCCTTACATCTACAGCATAACTGAGTAATGCTGTGAAGTCTATTTCTACAGTATGACTGAGTAACACTGTGAAGTCTATTTCTACAGTATGACTGAGTAACACTGTGAAGTCTATTTCTACAGTATGACTGAGTAACACTGTGAAGTCTATTCGAAGGTATGACTGAGTAACACTGAAGTGTATTTCTACAGTATGACTGAGTAACACTGTGAAGTCTATTTCTACAGTACGACTGAGTAACACTGTGAAGTCTATTTCTACAGTATGACTGAGCAACACTGTGAAGTCTATTTCTACATGATGACTGAGTAACACTGTGAAGTCTATTTCTACAGTATGACTGAGTAACACTGTGAAGTCTATTTCTACAGTATGACTGAGTAACACTGTGAAGTCTATTCGACGGTATGACTGAGTAACACTGAAGTCTATTTCTACAGTATGACTGAGTAACACTGTGAAGTCTATTTCTACAGTACGACTGAGTAACACTGTGAAGTCTATTTCTACAGTATGACTGAGCAACACTGTGAAGTCTATTTCTACATGATGACTGAGTAACACTGTGAAGTCTATTTCTACAGTATGACTGAGTAACACTGTGAAGTCTATTTCTACAGTACGACTGAGTAACACTGTGAAGTCTATTTCTACAGTACGACTGAGCAACACTGAAGTCTATTTCTACAGTACGACTGAGTAACACTGTGAAGTCTATTTCTACTGTCACGCCTGCTCCCGCTCTCCCTCTCTGGCGCTCGAGGGCGCCAGGCAGACCTTCATTATGCACACCTGTCACTATCATTATGTACAGCAGCGCTTATTGGACTCACCTGGACTCCTTCCCTTTGTTGATTGCCCCGTCTATAACTGTCTGCTCCCCCATTTGTTCCCTGTGTCAGCATTAATGTCGTTATGTGTTCTTGTCCAGACGCTGTCCTGTCCTTTTCCATGTCCGACGCTATTAAATGTTCACTCCCTGTACCTGCTTCTCATCTCTACCAGCCACGATCCTTACATCTACAGTATGACTGAGTAATGCTGTGAAGTCTATGTCTACAGTATGACTGAGTAATGCTGTGAAGTCTATTTCTACAGCATAACTGAGTAATGCTGTGAAGTCTATTTCTACAGTATGACTGAGTAACACTGTGAAGTCTATTTCTACAGTATGACTGAGTAACACTGTGAAGTCTATTTCTACAGTATGACTGAGTAACACTGTGAAGTCTATTTCTACAGTATGACTGAGTAACACTGTGAAGTCTATTCGACGGTATGACTGAGTAACACTGAAGTGTATTTCTACAGTATGACTGAGTAACACTGTGAAGTCTATTTCTACAGTACGACTGAGTAACACTGTGAAGTCTATTTCTACAGTATGACTGAGCAACACTGTGAAGTCTATTTCTACAGTATGACTGAGTAACACTGTGAAGTCTATTTCTACAGTATGACTGAGTAACACTGTGAAGTCTATTTCTACAGTAAGACTGAGTAACACTGTGAAGTCTATTCGATGGTATGACTGAGTAACACTGAAGTCTATTTCTACAGTACGACTGAGTAACACTGTGAAGTCTATTTCTACAGTATGACTGAGTAACACTGTGAAGTCTATTTCTACAGTATGACTGAGTAACACTGTGAAGTCTATTTCTACAGTATGACTGAGTAACACTGTGAAGTCTATTCGACGGTATGACTGAGTAACACTGAAGTCTATTTCTACAGTATGACTGAGTAACACTGTGAAGTCTATTTCTACAGTATGACTAAGTAACACTGTGAAGTCTATTTCTACAGTATGACTGAGTAACACTGTGAAGTCTATTTCTACAGTATGACTGAGTAACACTGTGAAGTCTATTCGACGGTATGACTGAGTAACACTGAAGTCTTTTTCTACAGTATGACTGAGTAACACTGTGAAGTCTATTTCTACAGTACGACTGAGTAACACTGTGAAGTCTATTTCTACAGTATGACTGAGCAACACTGTGAAGTCTATTTCTACATGATGACTGAGTAACACTGTGAAGTCTATTTCTACAGTATGACTGAGTAACACTGTGAAGTCTATTTCTACAGTACGACTGAGTAACACTGTGAAGTCTATTTCTACAGTACGACTGAGCAACACTGAAGTCTATTTCTACAGTACGACTGAGTAACACTGTGAAGTCTATTTCTACTGTCACGCCTGCTCCCGCTCTCCCTCTCTGGCGCTCGAGGGCGCCAGGCAGACCTTCATTATGCACACCTGTCACTATCATTATGTACAGCAGCGCTTATTGGACTCACATGGACTCCTTCCCTTTGTTGATTGCCCCGTCTATAACTGTCTGCTCCCCCATTTGTTCCCTGTGTCAGCATTAATGTCGTTATGTGTTCTTGTCCAGACGCTGTCCTGTCCTTTTCCATGTCCGACGCTATTAAATGTTCACTCCCTGTACCTGCTTCTCATCTCTACCAGCCACGATCCTTACATCTACAGTATGACTGAGTAATGCTGTGAAGTCTATGTCTACAGTATGACTGAGTAATGCTGTGAAGTCTATTTCTACAGCATAACTGAGTAATGCTGTGAAGTCTATTTCTACAGTATGACTGAGTAACACTGTGAAGTCTATTTCTACAGTATGACTGAGTAACACTGTGAAGTCTATTTCTACAGTATGACTGAGTAACACTGTGAAGTCTATTTCTACAGTATGACTGAGTAACGCTGTGAAGTCTATTTGTACAGTATGAGTGAGTAACACTGTGAAGTCTTTCTACAGTATGACTGAGTAACACTGTGAAGTCTATTTCTACAGTATGACTGAGTAACACTGTGAAGTCTATTTCTACAGTAAGACTGAGTAACACTGTGAAGTCTATTTCTACAGTATGACTGAGTAACGCTGTGAAGTCTATTTGTACAGTATGAGTGAGTAACACTGTGAAGTCTTTCTACAGTATGACTGAGTAACACTGTGAAGTCTATTTCTACAGTATGACTGAGTAACACTGTGAAGTCTATTTCTACAGTAAGACTGAGTAACACTGTGAAGTCTATTTCTATAGTACAACTCAGTAACACTGTGAAGTCTATTTCGCAACACTGTGAAGTCTATTTCTACAGTATGACTGAGTAACACTGTGAAGTCTATTTCTACAGTATGACTGAGTAACACAGTGAAGTCTATTTCTACAGTATGACTGAAGACAAACAATGTATACGAAATGCTTCAGTCTGGTTTTAGACCCCATCATAGCACTGAGACGGCACTTGTGAAGGTGGTAAATGGCATTTTAATGGCATCGGATCGAGGCTCTGCATCTGTCCTCGTGCTCCTAGACCTTAGTGCTGCTTTTGATACCATCGATCACCACATTCTTTTGGAGAGATTGGAAACCCAAATTGGTCTACACGGACAAGTTCTGGCCTGGTTTAGAGCTTATCTGTCGGAAAGATATCAGTTTGTCTCTGTGAATGGTTTGTCCTCTGACAAATCAACTGTAAATTTCGGTGTTCCTCAAGGTTCCGTTTTAGGACCACTATTGTTTTCACTATATATTTTACCTCTTGGGGATGTTATTCGAAAACATAATGTTGACTTTCAGTGCTATGCGGATGACACACAGCTGTACATTTCAATGAAACATGGTGAAGCCCCAAAATTGCCCTTGCTAGAAGAATGTGTTTCAGACATAAGGAAGTGGATGGCTGCAAACTTTCTACTTTTAAACTCGGACAAAACAGAGATGCTTGTTCTAGGTCCCAAGAAACAACGAGATCTTCTGTTGAATCTGACAATTAATCTTAATTGTTGTACAGTCGTCTCAAATAAAACTGAGAAGGATCTCGGCGTTACTCTGGACCCTGATCTCTCTTTTGAAGAACATATCAAGACCATTTCAAGGACAGCTTTTTTCCATCTACGTAACATTGCAAAAATCAGAAACTTTCTGTCCAAAAATGATGCAGAAAAATGTATCCATGCTTTTGTCACTTCTAGGTTAGACTACTGCAATGCTCTACTTTCCGGCTACCCGGATAAAGCACTAAATAAACTTCAGTTAGTGCTAAATACGGCTGCTAGAATCCTGACTAGAACCAAAAAATTTGATCATATTACTCCAGTGCTAGCCTCTCTACACTGGCTTCCTGTCAAAGAAAAGGCTGATTTCAAGGTTTTACTGCTAACCTACAAAGCATTACATGGGCTTGCTCCTACCTATCTCTCTGATTTGGTCCTGCCGTACATACCTACACGTACGCTACGGTCACAAGACGCAGGCCTCCTAATTGTCCCTAGAATTTCTAAGCAAACAGCTGGAGGCAGGGCTTTCTCCTAAAGAGCTCCATTTTTATGGAACGGTCTGCCTACCCATGTCAGAGACGCAAACTCGGTCTCAACCTTTAAGTCTCTACTGAAGACTCATCTCTTCAGTGGGTCATATGATTGAGTGTAGTCTGGCCCAGGAGTGGGAGGGTGAACGGAAAGGCTCTGGAGCAACGAACCGCCCTTGCTGTCTCTGCCTGGCCGGTTCCCCTTTTTCCACTGGGATTCTCTGCCTCTAACCCTATTACAGGGGCTGAGTCACTGGCTTACTGGGGCTCTCTCATGCCGTCCCTGGAGGGGGTGCGTCACCTGAGTGGGTTGATTCACTGATGTGGTCATCCTGTCTGGGTTGCCCCCCCCCCCCCCCCCCCCCCCCCCCCCCCCCCTTGGGTTGTGCCGTGGCGGAGGTCTTTGTGGGCTATACTCAGCCTTGTCTCAGGATGGTAAGTTGGTGGTTGAAGATATCCCTCTAGTGGTGTGGGGGCTGTGCTTTGGCAAAGTGGGTGGGGTTATATCCTTCCTGTTTGGCCCTGTCCGGGGGTGTCCTCGGATGGGGCCACAGTGTCTCCTGACCCCTCCTGTCTCAGCCTCCAGTATTTATGCTGCAGTAGTTTATGTGTCGGGGGGCTAGGGTCAGTTTGTTATATCTGGAGTACTTCTCCTGTCCTATTCGGTGTCCTGTGTGAATCTTAGTGTGCGTTCTCTAATTCTCTCCTTCTCTCTTTCTTTCTCTCTCTCGGAGGACCTGAGCCCTAGGACCATGCCCCAGGACTACCTGACATGATGACTCCTTACTGTCCCCAGTCCACCTGGCCGTGCTGCTGCTCCAGTTTCAACTGTTCTAACTTATTATTATTCGACCATGCTGGTCATTTATGAACATTTGAACATCTTGGCCATGTTCTGTTATAATCTCCACCCGGCACAGCCAGAAGAGGACTGGCCACCCCTCATAGCCTGGTTCCTCTCTAGGTTTCTTCCTAGGTTTTGGCCTTTCTAGGGAGTTTTTCCTAGCCACCGTGCTTCTACACCTGCATTGCTGGCTGTTTTGGGTTTTAGGCTGGGTTTCTGTACAGCACTTTGAGATATCAGCTGATGTACGGACGGCTATATAAATAAATTTGATTTGATTTGAAGTCTATTTCTACAGTATGAGTGAGTAACACTGTGAAGTCTTTCTACAGTATGACTGAGCAACACTGTGAAGTCTATTTCTACAGTACGACTGAGCAACACAGAAGTCTATTTCTACAGTATGACTGAGTAACACTGTGAAGTCTATTTCTACAGTATGACTGAGTAACACTGTGAAGTCTATTTCTACAGTATGACTGAGCAACACTGAAGTCTATTTCTACAGTATGACTGAGTAACACTGTGAAGTCTATTTGTACAGTATGAGTGAGTAACACTGTGAAGTCTATTTCTACAGTATGACTGAGTAACACTGAAGTCTATTTCTACAGTATGACTGAGCAACACTGTGAAGTCTATTTCTACAGTACGACTGAGCAACACTGAAGTCTATTTCTACAGTATGACTGAGTAACACTGAAGTCTATTTCTACAGTATGACTGAGTAACACTGTGAAGTCTATTTCTACAGTATGACTGAGTAACACTGAAGTCTATTTCTACAGTATGACTGAGTAACACTGAAGTCTATTTCTACAGTATGACTGAGTAACACTGTGAAGTCTATTTCTACAGTATGACTGAGTAACACTGTGAAGTCTATTTCTACAGTACGACTGAGTAACACTGTGAAGTCTATTTCTACAGTACGACTGAGTAACACTGTGAAGTCTATTTCTACAGTATGACTGAGTAACACTGAAGTATATTTCTACAGTATGACTGAGTAACACTGTGAAGTCTATTTCTACAGTATGACTGAGTAACACTGTGAAGTCTATTTCTACAGTATGACTGAGTAACACTGTGAAGTCTATTTCTACAGTATGACTGAGCAACACTGTGAAGTCTATTTCTACAGTACGACTGAGTAACACTGAAGTCTATTTCTACAGTATGACTGAGTAACACTGTGAAGTCTATTTCTACAGTACGACTGAGTAACACTGAAGTCTATTTGTACAGTATGACTGAGTAACACTGTGAAGTCTATTTCTACAGTACGACTGAGTAACACTGAAGTCTATTTGTACAGTATGACTGAGTAACACTGTGAAGTCTATTTCTACAGTACGACTGAGTAACACTGTGAAGTCTATTTGTACAGTATGACTGAGTAACACTGTGAAGTCTATTTCTACAGTACGACTGAGTAACACTGTTAAGTCTATTTCTACAGTATGACTGAGTAACACTGTGAAGTCTATTTCTACAGTATGACTGAGTAACACTGTGAAGTCTATTTCTACAGTATGACTGAGTAACACTGTGAAGTCTATTTCTACAGTATGACTGAGTAACACTGTGAAGTCTATTTCTACAGTACGACTGAGTAACACTGTGAAGTCTATTTGTACAGTATGACTGAGTAACACTGTGAAGTCTATTTCTACAGTACGACTGAGTAACACTGTGAAGTCTATTTGTACAGTATGACTGAGTAACACTGTGAAGTCTATTTCTACAGTACGACTGAGTAACACTGTGAAGTCTATTTCTACAGTATGACTGAGTAACACTGTGAAGTCTATTTCTACAGTATGACTGAGTAACACTGTGAAGTCTATTTCTACAGTATGACTGAGTAACACTGTGAAGTCTATTTCTACAGTATGACTGAGTAACACTGTGAAGTCTATTCGACAGTATGACTGAGTAACACTGTGAAGTCTATTTCTACAGTACGACTGAGTAACACTGTGAAGTCTATTTCTACAGTATGACTGAGTAACACTGTGAAGTCTATTCGACAGTATGACTGAGTAACACTGTGAAGTCTATTTCTACAGTATGACTGAGTAACACTGTGAAGTCTATTTCTACAGTATGACTGAGTAACACTGTGAAGTCTATTTCTACAGTACGACTGAGTAACACTGTGAAGTCTATTTCTACAGTATGACTGAGTAACACTGTGAAGTCTATTTCTACAGTATGACTGAGTAACACTGTGAAGTCTATTTCTACAGTATGACTGAGTAACACTGTGAAGTCTATTTCTACAGTATGACTGAGTAACACTGTGAAGTCTATTTCTACAGTATGACTGAGTAACACTGTGAAGTCTATTTCTACAGTACGACTGAGTAACACTGTGAAGTCTATTTGTACAGTATGACTGAGTAACACTGTGAAGTCTATTTCTACAGTATGACTGAGTAACACTGTGAAGTCTATTTCTACAGTATGACTGAGTAACACTGTGAAGTCTATTTCTACAGTAAGACTGAGTAACACTGTGAAGTCTATTTCTACAGTAAGACTGAGTAACACTGTGAAGTCTATTTCTACAGTATGACTGAGTAACACTGTGAAGTCTATTTCTACAGTAAGACTGAGTAACACTGTGAGGTTTATTATTATGCAGCAGTTGTATTTGTATTTATTATGTCAATGGGAACATTAAGGCAGTTATATACAACATGACGTGACCTTTCATAACACTTTTCACAACACATTAAGTGTGTTCCCTCAGGCCACTACTCTACTACCACATATCTACAATACAAAATCCATGTGTAAGTGTGTGTAGAGTGTGTGTCTTATCATGTGTATGTGTGTGTGTGCATGTGTGTGTGTCTCTTCACAGTCCCTGCTGTTCCATAATGTGTATTGTTATCTGTTTTTTAACTCTGATTCTACCGCTTGCATCAGTTACCTGATGTGGAATAGAGTTCCATGTAGCCCTGGCTCTATGTAGTACTGTGTGCCTCCCATAGTCTGTTCTGGACTCTGGGATCGTGAAGAGACCTCTGGTGGCATGTCTTGTGGGGTATACAGGTATACATGGATACAAGTAGCCTGGGTGCATTCAGAACCTCTGAGCACTATTGCTTAAACCACATGTCAGTTTTGACCTCAATCCACAAAGAAAACAAACCTGACCATTTTATCACATCGACTCGGTACTGGTACTGCTTGTATATAGCCATGTTATTTTTGTTATTCACTCTTTTATTTATTCCTTGTGTCACTACTTCTATTTATTTACTTTGATCTTTCTCTGCATTGTTTGAAAGGACCCGTAACTAAGCGTTTCACTGTTAGTCTACACCTGTTGTTTACGAAAGCATGTAACAGGTACAGTTTTATATATTTCCTCCATCCATACCCTGCCTTCCCTCCAGCTTGCTCTGCCCTCCAGGAGCCATGTATCATGTCAATAACATTAGCAGGTATGTACACAGTACAGGGACGTTGCTGGCATTGCTCGGGCAGGAGGCAGCACGCCTCTGTCCATTTCCCCTCACAACTGGTTAGTTGAGTACTGCTGTAACAACAACAGAGGCAGATATAGAGAGAGACAACCAGCCAGGACAGCCTTAGTCCTCTTGCTGTGTGTTTGTCACTGTGTTGAGATATTGGCTGTTAAAGCCAGTGGGGAAGCCAGATAGTTGACAACTATGGCTCTACACATTTACTGACATTTGTGGCTGCTTTGCGTGATGTATTGTTGTCTCTAACTTCTTTGTCCTTTGTGCTGCTGTCTGTGCCCAATAATGTTTGTAGCTTGTTTTGTGTTGCTACCATGTTGTGCTGCTGCCATGCTATGTTGTTATCTTAGGTCTCTCTTTATGTAGTGTTGTGGTGTCTCTCTTGTCATGACATCAAAACTATGAAATAACACTCATGTAGTAACCAAACAAGTGTTAAACTAATCTAAAAAGATTTTTAGATTATTCAAAGTAGCCACCATTTGCCTTGATGACAGCTTTGCACACCAACGAGATCAGATCAGGGTTGGGTTATAAAAAAATATCTGAAACTTTGAACATCCCACAGAGCACCATTAAATCCATTATTAAATAATGGAAAGAATATGGCACCACAACAAACCTGCCAAGAGAGGGCCACCCACCATAACTCACAGACCTGGCAAGGAGGGAATTAATCAGAGAGGCAACAAAGAGACCAAAGATAACCCTGAAGGAGCTGCAAAGCTCCACAGCGTAGATTGGAGTATCTGTCCATAGAACCACTTTAAGCCATCTGGCGCAAACCCAACACCTCTCATCACCATGAGAACACCATCCCCACAGTGAAGCATGATGGGGGCAGGATGTTTTTCCATTCACCAGCATGAAGGAATGATGGATGGCGCTAAATAGAGGGAAATTCTTGAGGGAAACCTGTTTCAGTCTTCCAGGGTTTTGAGACTGGGACGGAGGTTCACCTTCCAGCAGGACAATGACCCTAAGCATACTGCTAAAGCGACACTTGAGTGGTTTAAGGGGAAACATTTTTAAATGTCTTGGAATAGCCTTGTCAAAGCCCAGACCTCAATCCAATTGAGAATCTGTGGTAAGGCCTCCCGGGTGGCACTGTACTGCAGCGCCAGCTGTGCCATCAGAGTCCCTGGGTTCGCGCCCAGGCTCTGTCGTAACCGGCCGCGACCGGGAGGTCCGTGGGGCGACGCACAATTGGCCTAGCGTCGTCCGGGTTAGGGAGGGCTTGGTCGGTAGGGATGTCCTTGTCTCATCGTGCACCAGCGACTCCTGTGGCGGGCCGGGCGCAGTGCGCGCTAGCCAAGGTTGCCAGGTGCACGGGGTAGCCTCCGACACATTGGTGCGGCTGGCTTCCTGGTTGGATGCACGCTGTGTTAAGAAGCAGTACGGCTGGTTGGGTTGTGTATCGGAGGACGCATGACATTCAGCCTTCGTCTCTCCCGAGCCCATACGGGAGTTGTAGCAATGAGACAAGATAGTAGCTACTACAACAATTGGATACCACAAAATGGGGAGAAAAAGGGGTAAAAAAAAGAAAAGAAAAAAAAGAGAATCTGTGGTATGACTTAAAGATTGCTGTCCACCACCGGAACCCATCCAACTTGAAGGACCTGGAGCAGTTTTGCCTTGAAGAATGGGCAAAAATCACAGTGGCTAGATGTGCCAAGCTTATAGAGACAAACACAAAGAGACTTGCAGCTGTAATTGCTGCAAAAGGTAGCTCTAAAAGTATTTACTTTGGGGGGGGGTGAATAGTTATGCACGCTCAAGTTTTCTGTTTTTTTGTCTTATTTCTTGTTTATTTCACAAAAAAATATTTTGCAACTTCAAAGTGTTGTGTAAATCAAATGATACAAACCCCTCAAAAGTCCATTTTAATTCCAGGTTGAAAGGCAACAAAATAGGAAAAATCCCAGCCCCTGTCCCCGCAGGAGGCCTTTTGGTAGGCGGTCATTGTAAGGATTCACCACTTTTTTTCAATTTTCGCCTAAAATTACATACCCAAACGTAACTGCCTGTAGTTCAGGCCCTGAAACAAGGATATGCATATTCTTGGTACCATTTGAAAGGAAACTCTTTGAAGTTTGTGGAAATGTGAAAGGAATGTAGGAGAATATAACACAATAGATCTGGTAAAAGATCATACAAAGAAAAAACCAACCGTTCTTTTGTATTTTTTTTTGTACCATCATATTTGAAATGCAAGGGAAAGGCCATAATGTATTACTCCAGCCTAGGTGCAATTTAGATTTTGACCACTAGATGGCAGCAGTGTATGTGCAAAGTATTAGACTGATGCATTTCTGTTCAAAATGTTGTATCAAGACTGCCCAAAACTGCCTAATTTGTTTATTAACTAACATGCCTACTTAAATAAAGGTTAAATAAAAATATATATTTATAAATGTAGACTATTATCAACAAGTGTGCTCTGTTATGTTACCTTCTTTCTCTACCTCAGCAGGTTCTCCTTTCCTCAATACACACACTTACACAAGACAGTATAAGCCAAACATGAGTCTGTGGGTAATAAAATGATGATGATGATGATGTCTGTGTCCATGGACTACCAAAGGATACTGCAGGCAGCATGTTAATGAGGGGCTAATCACTCACCCAACACAGAGACACGATGAGCATCTCTCACAATAACACGGGTGACATCAGTCACATAACTCCACTTCGTCAGAGCCTTTAATCAGCTGTGTCTAACGGCAGAGCAGACTGACAAAAAAGCAAGTAAGGAGATTGGTGAATTGGAAATTAGAATGGTGAAATGAGGATCTGTAGTGTGTGAGAAGAAGCATAGCGAGGGAGTGAAGAGTGGGAGAGAAGATAAAGACATGTAGAGTGTCTGTGAAAAGAGAACAGAAGAGCAAAGAAGAGAAAGGCCCTCCACCCAGCTGAGGGTAATTAGATCCATAGTGTGAGGTCACAGCAAGTGGAGGAATCTTCCTGGGCCTCTCTTAGCTCCTGTGGACCAGATGGGACTATGACTATATTCTCTCCTCTCCCCTCCCCTCACCCCCCCTTCAAATTCAAATAAAAGAGACTACTACAGCCGAAAGTAGAGGCTATAGACTCCAAACATCCCCTTGAACTCGTAAAAAAACATTTAAAGCATGTTGCTTATTCATGGATTTCTGGTGACATATTACTCCCTCTGATGGAATTCTATTAGAATTCTCTGGTAATAACATCCTACCCTCCTAGCTGAGAGAAAGCGTAATGATGTGGAACATGGAATGCTAAGCATATCATAACAATAGCAGTTGCACTCCAATGCTTCCAAATTGACTGTTTAATTCATCTCTCTTTCTCTCAGAGTAATTTTTACAATTATGTTCTTCTCTTGTTAAAAACGACTAAGTGCTTGAACTTTTAGTCTCCCTGTGGACTCTGGGATTGCCTGTTTGGCTTGCTGCTGGTTTGTTGGTTAAGTCGTAAAAACTAAATTCATATGAGTTGACCTGAAGAAATCACTCACTCACTATCTGCCAAGTAAACACTCTTCATATTAAATTATTATATTGACTTGATCATGTTGATATGTGAGTGTGTACTGTTTATACATTTATACTTTTCACATGAGAGCAGTTCAAATGACTGCTTGGTATATATGATGATTGTCAGAGACATGGGATGTGACACATTACTACTACACCACACCAATCAGAACCCCCCTGCTACCACCACCGTGATAATCAAAACGCTGTCTTGTTCTCTCCTCCCTCTGTCCTCTCCTCACTAATCTCCACCCTCCTCTCCTCTCCTTCCTCCCTCTGTCCTCTCCTCACTAATCTCCACCCTCCTCTCCTCTCCTTCCTCCCTCTGTCCCCTCCACCCTCCTCTCCTCCCTCTGTTCTTTTCACCCTCCTCTCTCCTCTACTCCCTCTGTCCTATCCTCCTCTCCTCCCCCCATCTGTCCTCGCCCCCCCCCCCCGTCTGTCCTCGCCTCCCCCGTCTGTCTTCGCCTCCCCCAGTCTGTCCTCGCCTCCCCCCGTCTGTCCTCGCCTCCCCCCGTCTGTCCTCGCCTCCCCCCGTCTGTCCTCGCCTCCCCCAGTCTGTCCTCGCCTCCCCCCGTCTGTCTTCACCTCCCCCGTCTGTCTTCGCCTCCCCCCGTCTGTCTTCGCCTCCCCCCGTCTGTCTTCGCCTCCCCACGTCTGTCCTCGCCTCCCGCCGTCTGTACTATCGCCTCTCCCCGTCTGTCTTCGTCTCCCCCCGTCTGTCTTCGTCTCCCCCGTCTGTCTTCGCCTCCCCCCCGTCTGAAATCTGTGTGTCTCTGAAAAAGCTCCACAAAGGGTTAAATAAACTCTGCACACTGTGATGTATGCTTCCTCCCTCCCCTGTGCATTATTGACAATGTTTCCAGCCTTAGGTCTTGGTCAAGTCTTTGACTATCTCTGAAAGAGCTAACCCAGACATTTCCAGCCTCCTGTATCATCTTCAACTACAGTATATACACAAGATGATAATAATCAGATCTGAATGTTCATATCGGAGTATGTCTGAAACCGGGAGAGAGACTGCTGCAAGTCAATTACATTGCAAAGCTAATTGAGGCATATATTAGTCAATCACACAGCACCACCGCCCTGATAATCATAGTGTGGAATTAGATATTTTCTCCTTCTGTAGTTCCCCGTTACGATACGCATCAATACTTTCTATTTCACTTCATCACTTCATCAGTCATCACTGTGATGTCTGGAGATGATTACTGGTCTTCATTTAGAATGGATTACTCTGGAACAACACGCTAACACACAATGTTCCTGGGATTATGGAGGAAGGGAGGGAAGGAGAGATAGAGAGAAAGAGGGGGGAGTAGTGGCAGAGAGTGGGAGGAAGAGAGAGAGAGAGAGAGAGAGAGAGAGAGAGAAAGAAAGAGAGAAAGAAAGAGAGAAAGAAAGAAAGCATGGCCAATCCTCCAACATATCCACATTGTTTCATTCTGCCAATGGGGGTTTCTTATCAAAACTCTGCCAGGACCATCATGAAAGGATATGGTAATTAACAAAAACACACACACACACACAAACGGAGGTAAAAAGGCGTGTTGAGCAGTGAGGCAATATAATGTGTCTGTTGAGGGGGTATTTACATAGCCTTGCAGAGCACTTCTCACATTCAACGAGTTAACTCTCTGCTCAGGTGACAAAGATGATTAAAAAATAGAAAATATCCCCTTAGCATCCCATAATATATACTCCACATCCTGTCTGCTTGGCCTGCTTCCTTTCAACATGTTGCGAAATATGTTCTTCAAATGAGACACGTTTCGATGAAAGTTAGACGTGTTTTATTTTCCCAAGGGGAAAGTATCACGACTCCCTCTGCTCTCTTTAAAATAGGGATAAAAAAACAGACAGAGAGGAAGGGAGAGAGTGAGAGAATGTTTATGAGGTGTTCTGTGATCATGATGAGTGGAGTTGGGTTTTATTGAAATGAGGAGGAAGAGCAGAAGCGGTTCGCTGCAGACGTGAGAAGAAAGGATGGAGAAAAATAAAGAGAAGCTAATGAGCTGTGTGTATTACAGTGTCCGCTCCCTCACATCTGACGCCTCTCACCCACCCCGTCCTCCTCTACAGAGACTATTAACACTGTTGTCACGTCAATTAGTCGGTGAGGACAGGCAGAACATACACAGCATTTGATAAACAGATGGTGGATTTTTCTACTCGTAGCACTATTAAAGGAATACAGTTCAAAACAAGAGGAAATTAGCCTCATAACTTCTACTGTACTGTGTAGGCTACCATAAATGATCCTAACGGTTTATTACATCCATATATTAACATTTTTATTCATGCTCATTGCTTTTATCTCACAAAATACATGTTGAAATGTTATATTGTTGTGTCAACATTTGCAAACCAAACACTAGAAAACTACGCATGGGTTTATAGAAGACTTGGAGGGGAGCTTAGGCTAGTTTCTGTAAGAATGAACCAAACACCCCAAGGGGATTCAATACAGAGTTCTACGATTCAAGTGTGTCAGAGCTCCCTCACATTGTACTTAAAGATACTCCAGCAGACTATGGCCAATTATTCACTTCTTTCACTTCTTTCATCTCTCTCTCTCTCTCTCTCTCTCTCTCTCTCTCTCTCTCTCTCTCTCTCTCTCTCTCTCTCTCTCTCTCTCTCTCTCTCTCTCTCTCTCTCTCTCTCTCTCTCTCTCTCTCTCTCTCTCTCTCTCTCTCTCTCTCTCTCTCTCTCTCTCTCTCTCTCTCTCTCTCTCTCTCTCTCTCTCTCTCTCTCTCTCTCTCTCTCTCTCTCTCTCTCTCTCTCTCTCTCTCTCTCTCTCTGAAGTGAATCCACTCGCCATGAAACTGCTTCATAATGGACATTCTTCAAATAACAGGTTTTCATACAAATGTCATTTTCAAAACAAATGTCTGAAATCTATTTTTCCCCATCTCCCTTTAGCTCTTTGTCAGTGAATATGATTGTATGCTTCATTGAGATTCTCTGTATCACTCCGGCGGAAATGGTTTTAGAACTGCCACGGGAGTGTTTTTAGTCGTGAAGTTGATTTTCTCTGAATCACCCACACCTTTTTCAGATCACACAAATTCATATTATCTCACTCTCTCTCCTCAGCTAGTGTGTTTGTACATTGAAAAGGTGAAAGAGTGCCTTTCCCAATCGCAAGAGTCAGAGCAAATGCGGTAGCGGCAAGCAACATAACTAGAGTGATCCCAGTAGTGAACTTACTGGCCAATCAGGTCAATCACTTCTCTTTCTTCTTTTGCTGTGACTCACCATGCACATAGCTCTGATAGGTCTATTCATTTCACAGTCAGCCCAACAGACTGACAAACTGCATTGTAAATGCAGGCAGCCCTGCAGTAATGTATACCTGTATACCATTCATCTGAGTGACTCAGCCAGCACAGCACAGGCTCTTCACAATCCCCATTCCTTCTCCGCCATGCACAGCACAGACTGACAAAGTGCCTCAGGTGTCACGGATACATAAAACAGGCGGATCAGACAATTAACACGCTTACGCACAAACACGTGCACACACACACACACACACACACACACACATATACAGTGCCTTTGGAAAGTATTCAGACCCCTTGAATTTTGCCAAACTTTGTTATGTTACAGCCTTATTCTAAAATGAATTAAATAAATAAAAATCCTCAGCTATCTACACACAATACCCCATAATGACAAAGCAAAAACAGGTTTTTATAAAAATTTAAAAAATTAAATATTTTACAATAAAACAATAAAAAAATCTAATAAAAAAGACAGCAATACTAACAATGACATTGATTGTACTGTTGAATGGGATGGCCAATTTAGAGGACAAAACTAAACTTAACTCACACATACACAAAATAAAACAAAATCCTATTAGGTGGTACATGTATAGGAAGACAGCATATAGTCATTACAAGCAGTGTAGTTAAGCCAAAAATAAATATTGAGTGGAGTACAGCACAGAGTAGCAGCAGATCGTCAACCCAGTTATGAAGCGGGACTAGACCATTTATCCAGTATCGGCTGCCATATTTTGTAAAACATTGAACTTCTATTGGAGGTATTGTATTGAATCTTTTCCATATGTATTACATTCCCTAAATCCCGTAACCACATTTCAAAGGTAGGTACAGTCTCCAGTTTCCAAAATGCAATATGAGCCTTTTGGCTAATAGAGTACAAAGAGAGACAGCTTTCCCTTCGTGGTTATTCCCATCAACTGTACCAAACAGAGCGGTCAATGGGTCTGGGGCTAGAACTCTATCAAAGGCTCTAGATAAGTAATCAAAAATGAGAGCCCAGTAAACATGTAACTTAGGACATGTCCAGAATAAGTGGGTCAACGTCCCCTCATCCTGCTGGTTTTTATACATTTTTGCAAATGTATTAAAAGTTTAAAACAGAAATACCTTATTTACATAAGTATTCAGACCCTTTGCTATGAGACTTGAAATTGAGCTCAGGTGCATTCTGGAGACAGGATCGTGTTGAGGCATAGATCTGGCGAAGGGTACCAAAACAATTCTGCAGCATTGAAGGTCGCCAACAACACGGTTGCCTCCATCATTCTTAATTGGAAGAAGTTTGTAACCACCAAGACTCTTCCTAGAGCTGGCCGCCCAGCCAAACTGAGCATTCACGGGAGAAGGGAATTTGGTCAGGGAGGTGACCAAGAACCCGATGGTCACTCTGACAGAGCTCCAGAGTTCCTCTGCGGGGATGGGAGAACCTTCCAGAAGGGCAACCATCTCTACAGCATTCCACCAATCAGGCCTTTATGGTAGAGTGGCCAGACAGAAGCCGCTCCTCAGTAAAAAGCACATGACAGCCTGCTTGGAGTTTGCCAAAAGGAACATAAAGACTCTCATTGTGAGGTATTGTGTGTCGATTGATGAGGGAAAAAATTATTTCATCTATTTTAGAATAAGGCTGTAACCTAACAAAATGTGGAAAAAGTCAAGGGGTCTGAATATGTTCCGAAGGCACTGTACACACACTGAAGTACAGACAGTCATAAAACAGACAATGAACAAGCTCCTACCTGCAGTTAGGTGGCGGGTCCAAGGTTATCTCAGCCAGCTCCTTCTGAATCCTGGGGAATGAGGAGGAACACACATTACACACACACTTTATATACATTACACACAAACATCACATACAGATTATATCTACGTAATGCTAAACCCACACAGACACACGCGACATACTAGCTAGCCGGTGTGTTGTAAAAATCCTGTCTACACATTGAATAACTTATTGATTTCCTAATGAGCTCCTAGCATTGTGATTGAATACAGGAATACATCCTGTCAAGCTATATCAATATAGGGACGCACTGTTGAATTTCTCATCTTGTTTCGTGGGCCTGTGCAAATTGACATTGACTACAGACAGGCCTTGCTGTGTAAAATAGTCATATTTGCTTTCTGGACAAATCAACTATGAATCTGATATTGAGATGAGGATTTTAATGACTCAGGGTGGAATAAATCTGACTGATTTAGTCTCTCTCTCTCTCTCTCGTCCCCTACTCTCCCCTCCCTCTTTCTATCCTTCCCTCTCTCTTACTTTCTCCCCCCTTCCTCTCTCCCTACATGTTGGAATCCTTTCCACAGCTAACAGCTAGACTAAATAAAGGTTTAGTTTAGTGAGTAGACGGGATCAAGATAGGGTTCAAATTACACTGTTGTACACAGCACTGCTCATTACATAACTATGCTAATGATTTGCTCTGAGGATTCTAACAGCCAGGTGCTGTTTTTATTTTATTTTTTACAATCAATGACTTCACCGTCCATTAAGGCTGCAATATTCCACTCACACTGAGACAACCCTGACAACAAGCTACTCTCCAGGGTTTGGAACTGGTTCAGGGAACAAAACCAAAAAACAGAAAAGAATGAGAACTGGGAACAAAAGTGATCTATACTGTTCCGGAACAGAACTGTTATTTTAAGAGCATGGGAACAGGTTAATACTGTTCTTTTACATTCCTGGATTTTTTTTCCCCAGTGCCACAAAAAAACACAACGAAGTGCCTATGCAAAGTACTCTCTCTGTCACTCAGAAACGTATTCCAGTGTCTGCCTGCCAGCTGAAAATCTTTAGCAGTGTGTGTGCATGTATAGGCTACCTACCCCTCCGAAGCATAAGCTACTGTAGCCTACCAACGTTACAAGCGTGATTCAGAAATTAGGGAGAGAGATTTTTAATTGGTCCCACATTAATCCAACTCTTTCTTGGAAGTTCAAAGACATTCAAAGTTTCCTCATAGAAGTCGCTCCTCCGTAGGTATAATTCTGTGGGCCTAATTCAGATAATGCATGTCATAACAAGATGCCCAGTGCTTCAAGCCTCCTCCTCCACCCTCTCTCGCTTTCCACCCACCCGCAAAATTTCAGTCGCACCTCGCGCTCTACACTTGTCTGTCCAATGCATGTAAACAACTAACTATAGCTTGCTGCTCTATCTGCACTGATTGGTGAAGTAATTTAATGTTGATTTCAGAGGTTTAAAAAGGAGCCGAAAGGAACTATATAAAACATAACTTACTTTTTTGGTGTTTGAACTGGTTCAGATATTTATTTTCCTGGTCGAAACAGTGGAACAGAACAACAACAAAAATGGTTCTGTTTACTAAACGATTGGAAAATAATTTTGCTTCAAACCCCTGCTACTCTCATGAATAATCATAAACCTAAAGATTTTGAGATATAAGCCTAGTTCCGAATGTATAAAGCGTCTCAGAGTAGGGGTGATGATGTAAATTAGGTCCTCCCTGTCCATAACAATTTGATTCATTATGATCTAAAACGCAAAACTGATCCTAGTCTGAGATGTTTCATGTGGCCCCTGGCCCTAAATCATCTATGCACAATGCTCGCAACAACTGTTGTTACTATATGTCATTGTAAATAAGAATTTGTTATTAACTGACTTGCCTAGTTAAATAAAGATAAAAATGTTTAAAAAATAAATAAAATAGATATAAAAAATAATAATAATAAACCCCCCCCAAAAAAACATATGAACATATAAATATGGTTTAAAAATTCACAAAAAATAATAAATATAAAAAAAATTACAATTAAAAAATATACTTTCAAAACAATATTTACATCTGCTAGATGAGCTATACAAATAGTCAGCTGCAGCCATGGGGGAGGACAACAACAAGCAGCCTTCCAATATCAGGAGACAGGGAAGCGTCACAACATCAGTTGAAATGGCACACCTCCGCTCACCACCCCTACCACCACCGCCACCACCACGGCTCAGAGCGGGAGAGAACCAAAGGTGGTCATTTTGTTAATTTAACCTGTCATCCCTGTCGCTGTCAACTCATTCCCTCGTTCCCCTCCAAATGTCACGCCATGGAGGAATGTGCACACATACATACACAAACACACACACACACGGACACACACAGAAGGAGTGCTGACAGGTAGGCACCACACCTCAAAGAGCGAGTGAGCGATGGCAGAACAAACGACAGCAGATCCCCTCATCTCCTCTGTGTGCTTGTATTGATAATAAACTCTCTGGTTCATGATGAGAGGAGACTGAGGGTAAATCATTGTGCAGTGGGAAAATACGTCTTTCTGCAAGGGGCTGTATAACTGTAATACAATCACCACGGTTATGGAGTAAGTCGTTCCTAGGCTTGAATGCACAGTACGCTCTGTAATTTCATCTACAGTATTTTCTCCTGAAGTGGCAAACTTTACCTGGTGAGGCTGCAGGCTGTTAAGAGAGGATGGAGGGAGGTATAAATGAGAAAATGAACGAGGGAATCCATGGGGAAATGGACTAATTACAGAACATGCAGGCCTCCCTTGTTCATGTTCACGCATCCATGGGCTCTCTCTCTGTGACACAAACACTTTGTTTTTCTCTAATGTCCCACAGACCATTGAATTTCATACTAACCCATTGATGGTTATAATAAATCCACTGCTTCAAGGTGCATCTGAGTCAATATCATCTCCGTATTATACTGTTTATGAAGTACTTTTGAATAAGACCATTAAGGACACTTCCTTACACAACCTACATGGACAGAATAGAATAGAGAGAATTGCAGCTATACCTCTTGGCGCTGGTGGAGAGCTTGGCAGCGGTCTTGCTGGATATCTTGGCCTCTTTCTTCTTGGGCGTTGTCTGATCTCGCTCCTGACCCTGCTCCTGACCCGGAGGGGCCACCTCTCTCTGCTCCGCGTCCCAGCTGCCTCCACTTGTGTTGGGACTGTCTTCTGGCCTCGAGCTGGGCTGCACCTCACTGGACATCCTGGCACTGGGACACACATGCATTCGGGGGCACACACACACAAACACACAGATAAGTCAAAGGTTTGGGGTTTCCCTAGACACCTTACAAAGCAGTCTTATCGCCTGACTAAATATATAGCAATCAAAGGTTTGAATCCTATTGGTTCGGTGGTTGTCTTTCAGTCAGTGGCTATTCTGTTAGAAGTACAGTATTAAAAACCAAACCACCAGAGACGGCCAGCCAGCCAGCCACAGCCAACAGAATTAAATACTGTTCCCCTCCTAGGTCTCAGGTCTTTTAAAGGTCATTATAGTAAGGCAGGCAGGTTCCATGTCCCCACAGACCAGCTCACACTACAGCCTCTATAATCAAAGCTCCTTCTACAAGGTCGCATTGAGGAAATGTAATTTCCCAACATACCATATGAGCCTTCAAGGTGAAGCTGTGCATTTTAAACATTCACAGAATGAGAAGTAGTTGTTTGAGTAAATGGGGGTTGTGTGCAGTGTGTGTGTGTGTGTGTGTGCAGTGTGTGTAGGGCTACTGTAAAGGAGCAGATGGTTGCTGAAATGAGCATCACATTCCAGAAAGAGCATGACGACAGACAGCAGATCTTCAATCAACGCAAAGTGCAGCTACACCACACACACTTTGGTCATGAACACTCAGAATCCGTTGGGCAACATTCATTGACATGCATTAACACATTTTTCTCTTGATGCAGTGATTGGTGATTTCTCCTGAGGCAACTGATGAGTGTTGTTAATAGGCTAAGCATACAATAACAATGCATGATCTTCTAGGAAACATTATGTTTCTGTTCTATTTGATTGATTCTACTCTATGAATCATATCTATTTGAAAAGTTAAATACTTATGATCAATTGAAATACTGTGAGATTTGGCTATCAAAGACCTTCAAGCACATACATGTAACAATAACATAACACCATCAATGCAACCCCCCAAATGAGGATATCGTTCTTCTCCCAGGTCATCGGCTCTTTAAACACTTTCAGTGTTCTCCTTTTGAAAAGGACCGGTGATGAGAAAAACAGCTGAAAAGTAACGAATCCCGTGCTGCATTGGTCTCACAGTCATTCATACAACAACAGATAAGGATGAGCACATTTTTCTTTTGTTGTGTAAATAATCCCTGTTGTCACGCGGGGCTGTCACAATAACTGAGCCAGTAGGTCTACTGCTGGGGGAGCAGCCCTCACATCGCGTGCATCCCACGCAATTGAGGAGGCCTAAAAATGAACACCCCAACAGTAATAGGAGAACCCTCGTGTTCCCTCATTGCCTAAAGATACGCTGCCACACAAAACAAATCGTTCGCAGCAGCATGAGTGAAATATTAGCTGAGAAGCTTTTTAGTGCCCACATCAAGAAGTGTCATCTAGAAACCAAAGACACCGCCCCCCCATATGAGGATATTGTTCTTCTCCGGGGTCTTTAAACATTACTTTCAATGTGCAGTTGTTACAATGTTTCAGAAAGAGATTACCTTCCAAATAGTTGACGCACAGACGGTCGACGCAAACAATGTTCTATCAACACCTGAAGTAGGCTATATCCCGTGTGTTGCTCGACCGTTCTATTCGATCTTGGTCTCCGCTTTCGTTATCCGCTCTGGCTGTGAGAGAATGAGACAACCGGACCGCCTCTGAGCGCGCGCTCTCCTTTTTTTCTTACACAGTGGGTACACGAGTACGCGCAACCAAGTGTGTGTATATTGCGCTGTTCTAATGGGGTAACAAGCATTGGCTGTAGAGGAATAACGGTAAAACCTAACAATATATCATGAATAGGTTACTGTCCTTTTGCTATATTAGGGCATTTTTCCGTCTACTTTTTCTGTATTTGCAAAGTTCAAGAAAAGTACACATTACCATCATCTTCAAATCAGACAAGCTGCAGCACCCCCTGAAAAACCTGAATTAAAAAATTATTCTCACAAAAGTAGTGCGCTGAGCTTTTATTAGTACTGTTTTAGCGGACCGATATAAGGCGAACATATGTTTTAGCACCCCCGCCTGAAAACACACAAAAAAACAAAAAAAATATGCAGCACCCAAACATGCGGCTATGCATACAAGCATACAAGCATATTGAAAATATTCATTTTCACAGTGAAAAGGTTTCAAATACATTACTCACAAAAAAAAACAGGAGAAGAAAACGGACAATCTCTTCCATACTCAGAAATTCACCGAGCGTGGCGGAACCAAAGTTATGGGAACGATGTCTCCTCACGCGGTGTATAAACCATGAAACTACTTCCTCTCTATCGCAACATGCGCCATTGAAAATCAACGTAGGCCAAGTTTTATGGCATTCATTGTTCAAGTCCGTCTTATTTCTGTAATTTGTGGTTAAGGAAATAACAATGGAGACGATTTTAGAACAACAACGTCGCTACCATGAGGAGAAGGAAAGGCTGTTGGATGCCAAAACAAAGGAAATGATGCATAAGAAAACCACGGTATGTGTTGCATCAATGATAATGCTATTTAATGCTAATGAAGTTAATTGATCCAAAGTCAAAGCAAATCAATGTTATAGCATTAAACAAATTCTTATGAGCTAACGTTATTGATGAGGATAGTAGCTTATGTGTTATTATTTTGTTTATTTGTGGTCGACTATTTTGTTTATTTGTGGTCAACTAACAATTGTATCAGTTACAATTTAGCTGGCAACAATTGTATTGTCAGCCAGCTAACGTTAGTTGCATTAGCTATTTGGCTAACTTGCTATCCAACTAGCTAACACTAGTAGTGCTAACTAGTAAATACAACCCAATGGGATGGAGTTTGGTCCCGTTTCTGTCTCTGCCAGCTAACTAATATTTATGCATGTTTCTTCTCAAACAGTTACGCGAACAAATAAACTCAGACCATCGAACAAGAGCAATGTTGGATGTGAGTATTCTGTGATATTGAAACATCAAGTTGCACCTGTATTTTCATATTAACTTGTCTTGTGGCTAACAGTTAGCCTACTTATTTACCTTGCCAAGGACATGAATGATATGACAGTTTTTTTTAAATGACAAGCTTCGTCGTCCTTTCAGAGATACATGGACGTGAGTTCAACTGTCAGGGAAGCATATGAAGACAAAGATGGGTAAGTGTGTGTAATGTTTCAAGCTCTCATGCATGATTAGCCTTGCTATGTGGAGTAAATCAGAGGTGTAATATTGTTGTGTTCTCTTTCTACAGTATGAGGAAGGATGAACTGAATGCCATATCAGGACCAAATGAGTTTGCAGAGTTCTACAACAGACTTAAACAGATCAAGGAGTTCCACAGGAAGCATCCTAATGAGGTAATTTTGTCAGCTGCTTCCTGTCTGTCCTAGCTATAAACTGAAGAAGTCATGCCAGAAGTATATCTTCTCTGTTGAGAAGGTTCTCAAAACTACAATATGTAGTTCTAGACACAGATCTGCCATTGTTTTGGTAAAGAGCTGAGGGGATGGGGCAGGAGAAATGTAACCACTCTCAAATTCATAGAGTTTAGACTGACCATCCATGATATCAAGTATGGTTTGAAATATATTTTGAGGCTATTGGGGCATAACATGTACATTTTGGTAAACCAGTCACAGTAGCAGGTAGATTTAAAAATCTAGCAGCCACTTAGATTATTTACCAACCAAAATATGTTTTTCCTGCTGCAATTACACCAACAAAACAACAAAAATTGATAAGCATACTTTGTAATGTTTCTAAAACAATAATTGTATTACTAGTAAGAAGTAATTTGGTACACACAAACAGAATACAGGCACTTATCCTCTCCCGCCTGGACTACTGCAACTTGCTGTTGGCCCGGGCTCGCCGCTTGTGCCATCAAACCCATGCAACTTATCCAGAATGCTGCAGCCCGCATGGTTTTCAACCTTCCCAACTTCTCTGTCACCCCCCTCCACACACTCCACTGGATTCCGGTCAAAGCTCACATCCACTACAAAACCATGGTGCTAACCTACCGAACAGCAAGAGGAACTGTCCCTCCCGACCTTACGGCTATGCGCAAACCCTACACCTCAACCCAAGCAGTCCTTTCTGCCACCTCAGGTCTCTTGTCCCTCCCAACCCTACGGGAGGGCATCACCCACTAAGCCAAGTCCATGCTCTTCTCTGTCCTGGCACCTCAATGATGGAACCAGCTTCCCCCTGAAGCTAGGACAGCAGAGTCCCTGCCCATCTTCTGAAAACATCTGAAACCCTACCTCTTCAAACAGTATCTTAAATAGTCCCCCTCAACAACTAAAAATTAAATGTGAACCAGCACTTTCACTTGACTTTCCCCCTCCCCCTTTCTAGCTCTGACTCTACGGATAGCTGCTTTATTGAGGAAAAATGTACTTTCTCTGCCTGTGATATGTGGTTGTCCCACCTAGCTATCTTAAGAAGAATGCACTAGCTTTAAGTCGCTCTGGATAAGAGCGTCTGATAAATGACTAAATTGTAAACAATGTACATTGTTTAATTACATGTTTTAAATAAAAATATCACGAGACATGTTCACCCGCCCATTTAAGGGCAGGAGGTTACAGTGGTAATGTGACTCGAGTCATGTTTGCATGTGAGATTGGGTGACTTTTACTTGAGTCATTTTCTATTAAGGTATCTTTACTTTTACTCAAGTATGACAATTGGGTACTTTTTCTACCACTGGTAGTAGAAGCGTTGTCTTCTCTTCCCTAGCAGTAGAAAAACCTAGTTTGTGGACTAAACAATGTAAATAGCCAAGAAACACAAAGACAAAGTCTCACTTCAGTAGATGTTGTTTTCAAGTAAATTAAACCAACTTTTATGCCTGTGCGCAGCGCTTCTAAAAAATAGTTTTTTTCACTCGGCTCGTCACTTGAGCACAGCTCCGAGCCAGGCAGTGTTGCAGCGCGGGGTGGAATAGGCTATACAGGGTTATTTGACTGTGTGTTTTAATTTACCAGCTATGAAATGAAATGGAAGAAATATTTTAAACAGCTACTCCTGCATTTATTTTACTGTGAATGTGATCATACTTGGCTATTTTTAGTCAAGTGCAAGTGATATGCTTGCACTGTGGAGCCAATGTGGCGGGTGAAATGGACACCCGCCAATGCCAAAACCTATCCACATTTGGCGGGTGTTAATTTTAGGCCCTGGAGGTTGTACTCTACAGTGTTTTTTGTTTACAAACAATGGAGTAAAACAAGCTTATATTTTGGCTTCTGGTGGGGTATGACAGTTAAGCTAAGCGCATGAGGCATTTTTAAGTTATTCTTCAAGAACCAATGGGGTTATGTAATTAATTTATATTTCCAATAGATACACCATTGCAGATTCCCCTTTTTTAAATTACTATTATAATTCTATATGTCTATGGATTCTGTATGTAATTCTACAGTTCCACGTGCATGAAAGGAAAAAGGTCCTTGTGTTATTGCATGTTCCACAATAAATGTCTTAAACCAAATCTTGAACAAAAGTTTGGGTCAACCAACCTTCATCCGGGTTTATCATGTCTCCTGCTGTGGCTAAATCTGTATGTTATTGTTGTTTCAGATATGTGTGCCGATGTCCATGGAGTTTGACGAGCTGGTCAAGGCTAGAGAGAACCCAACTGAAGAAACACAGAGTGAGCGTATACACTATGGTGATGGTATCCATGTCGGACTCTCAGTGTAGGTATTAATGTAATGATTTATGTGGTCTTTCCCCAGACATGGTGGAATTCAGTGATGAGGAGGCCTACGGACGCTACCTGGATCTCCATGACTGCTATCGGAAGTTTGTCAACCTAAAAGGGGCCGAGGTAAGGTGCCCACTCTCCATATCCACCATAATCTTCATAGTCTATTGTAAAACTATACTAAAACCTTCTGGCCTCTCTGTTTCAGAAACTGGAGTACATCAGCTACCTGTCCTCATTTGACCAGTTGTTTGATATCTCCAAAGACAGAAAGAACGCTGAATACAAAAAGTAAACATAGCTAACTGTTTTTATCATGCAGATCTTTTCTTTGCGAATGTACTATACTAAACACAACATGCAACAATTTCACTGATTTTACTGAGTTACATTTCATATAAGGAAATCGGTAAATTGAAATAAATTAATTAGGCCTTAATCTATGGATTTCACATGACTGGGAATACAGATATGCCTCTGTTGGTCACAGATATATATTTTTTAAAGTAGGGGTGTGGATCAGAAAACCACTCAGTATCTGGTATGACCACCATTTGCCTCATGCAGTGTGACTCTTCTCCTTCCCATAGAGTTGATCAGGGTGTTGATTGTGGAATGTTGTCCCACTCCTCTTCAATGGCTGTGTGAAGTTGCTGGATATTTGCGGGAACTGGAACACGCTGTTGTACACGTAAATCCAGAGCATCCCAAACATGCTCAATAAGTGACATGTCTGGTGAGTATGCAGGCCATGGAAGAACTGGGACCTTTTCAGCTTACAGGAATTATGTACCGATCCTTGCGACATGGGGCCCGTGCATTATCATGCTGAAACATGAGGTGATGGTGGCAGATGAATGGCACAACAATCGGCCTCTGGATCTTGCCATGGTATCTCTGTGTATTTAAATTGCCATTGATAAAATGGAATTGTGTTTGTTGTCCGTAGCTTATGCCTGCCCATACATACCACCATGGAGCACTCAGTTCACAACGTTGATATCAGCAAAACGCTTGCCCACACGACGCAATACAAGCTGTCTGCCATCTGCCCAGTACAGTTGAAACCAGGATTTATCAATGAAGAACACTTCTCCAGCGTGCCAGTGGCCATCGAAGGTGAGCGTTTGCACACTGAAGTCGGTTACGACGCTGAACTGCAGTCATGTGAAGACCCTGGTGAGGATGACGAGGACACAGATGAGCTTCCCTGACAGTTTGTGCAGAAATTCTTCAGGTGTACAAACTTGGTTTCATCAGCTGTTCAGGTGGTTTGTCTCAGACCATCCCATAGGTGAAGATGCTGGATGTGGAGGTCCTGGGCTGGCACGGTTGGGTTAAATGACAGTGGAGGCGGCTTATGGTCGAGAAATTAACATTTAATTGTCTGGCAACAGTTCTGGTGGCCATTCCTGCAGTCAGCATGCCAATTGCACGCTCCTTCAACTTGACACATCTGTGGTGTTGTGTGACACAACTGCACATTTTTAGTGGCCTTTTATTGTCCCAGCACAAGGCGCACCTGTGTAATAATCATGCTGTTTAATCAGCTTCATGATATGTCACACTTATCAGGTGGATGGATTATCTTGGCAAAGGAAAAATGCTCACTCACTATGTAATCAAATTTATGCACAACGAGTGAAATATGCTTTTTGTGCGTCTGGAACATTTCTGGGATCTGTTATTTCAGCTCATGAAACATGGAACCAACACTTGATGTTGTATTCATATTTTTGTTCAGTATAAATGTTATTCCTATATAATTGTAGTACCTTTTGAATTTGTTTGTTTTTCCATCAGGTTGTGTGACACCTGTGTTATGTTATAACAGGTACTTAGAGATGCTACTGGAGTACCTTCAGGACTATACAGAGAGAGTCAAACCTCTGCTTGACCAGAATGATCTCTACGGCAAGATCCTGGGAGAGTTTGAGAAGAAGTGGGAGATGGGGACCTTCCCTGGCTGGCCAGTGAGTGTCCAAGATGGGGAGGACGTCTACTATAGCGACAGTAGTGTGATGGTCTAGATGGGTGTTTTTAATTTATTATTATTTTTTAAATTCTCTTATAGAAAGAGACGAGCAGTGCTCTGACCCATGCAGGAGCCCACCTGGACCTTTCTGCTTTCTCCTCTTGGGAGGAGTTGGCTTCCCTTGGTCTGGACAGGTTGAAGTCTGCCCTTATGGCCCTGGGCCTGAAATGTGGAGGGTAAGCAATTAACATGCTCTTTTGTGGCTGGGCGGTCGTCTATGGACATGCAATCAATCTGGAATATAATAATAACAGTATTGTAATTGCAATGTTATAACAGTAACTGGAATAATGTCATATCAAATCTATCTGTACACTATGAGTATATGTAGACGGTGTAATGATTAGGGCTGTTGAGACCGTATTACCGCCACCCTGCTGGTCACGAAGGCAGTCTAAGTGCATGTTTAAAAAAATAAAATAAAACATGTTTTATTTGACCTTTTATTTAACTAGGCAAGTCAGTTAAGAACAAATTCTTGTTTTCAATGACGGCCTAGGAACACTGGGTTAACCTCTCTAGGGTATGTGGGACGGTAGCGGTCCACCTCGTCAACAGCCAGTGAAACTGCAGGGCGCCAAATTCAAAACAACAGAAATCCCATAATTAAAATTCCTCAAACATACATGTATTTTACACCATTTACACCATACACCATTACATCATTACACCATACACCATACACCATTTACACCATACACCAAGATACACTTGTTGTAAATCCAGCCACAGTGTTGATTTCAAAAAGGCTTTACGACGAAAGCAAACCAAATGATTGTTAGGTCAGAGCCAAGTCACGGAAAAACCCAGCCATTTTTCCAGCCAAAGAGAGGAGTCACAAAAAGCAGAAATAGAGAAAATGAATCACTAACCTTTGATCTTCATCAGATGACACTCATAACTCATATGTTACACAATACATGTATGTTTTGTTCGGTAAAGTGCATATTTATATCCAAAAATCAGAGTTTACATTGGCGCGTTACGTTCAGTAATGTTTTGCTTTCAAAACATCCAGTGATTTTGCAGAGAGTCACATGAATTTACAAAAATACTCATAATAAACATTGATAAAAGATACAAGTGTTATTCACAGAATTAAAGAGACTTCTCCTTAATGCAACCGCTGTGTCAGATTTCAAAAGAACTTTACGAAAAAAGCACACCATGCTATAATCTGAGAACAGCGTTCAGAGACCAAAACAACCCAAACAGATATCCGCCATGTTGTGTCGTCAACAGAAGTCAGAAGTAGCATTAGAAGTATTCCCTTTGATCTTCATCAGAATGCACTACCAGGAATCCCAGTTCCACAGTAAATGTTTTATTTGTTCGATAATGTCCATTTATGTCCAAATACCTCATTGTTTTTTGCGCGTTCAGTACACAATCCAAACTCACGACATGCAATCACTAGGAGAAGACAAGAAGTTCCGCTACAGTCCGTAGAAACATGTCAAACGAAGTATAGAATCAATCTTTAGGATGTTTTTAACATAAATCTTAAATAATGTTCCAACCGGAGATTACCTTTGTCTTCAGAATTGCAATGGAACAGAGCTCGCGTGAGACTGAACTCGTGGCTCTCTGCAGACCTCTGACTCATTCGCCTCTCATTTGCCCCCATTTCACAGTAGAAGCATCAAACAAGGTTCTAAAGACTGGTGACATCTAGTGGAAGCCTTAGGAAGTGCAATATGACCCCATAGACACTGTATTCGATAGGCCAAGAGTTGAATAACTACAAACCTCAGATTTCCCACTTCCTGGTTGGATTTTTTTCTTGGGTTTTTGCCTGTCATATTAGTTCTGTTATACTCAGACATCATTCAAACAGTTTTAGAAACTTCAGAGTGTTTTCTATCCAAATCTACTAATTATATGCATATTCTAGCTTTTATGGCTGAGTAGCAGGCATTTTCATTTGGGCATGCTTTTCATCCAAAATTCCCAATGCTGCCCCCTACCCTAGAGAAGTTGACTGTCTTGTTGAGGGGCAGAACAACAGATTTTTTACCTTGTCAGCTCGGGGATTTGATCTTGCTACCTTTCGGTGACTAGTCCAACACTCTAATAAATAGTTTAACATTTTAAGCTAAATCGTTCTGATCTGTTACGTCAGCCACATTTGCGTAAAAAAAGTTTGATGTTAGTGGTTGTATTAATTTGATCTCTCACATCCCACAACTGTCCGACTATGTTTGGCATATTTATTTCTCGCACCGAATAGGTCAACTTTAGTACTATAGGGGATAGTAGATTGACATAAGCTAGTGCTTTTGCTGTTTGTTAGGGAAAGGGGGATACCTAGTCGGTTGTACAACTGTAATGTGTCTTCTGCATTTAACCCAATCCCTCTGAATCAGAGAGGTGCGCGGGGCTGCCTTAATCGACATCCACGTCTTTGACGCCCGGGGAACAGTGGGTTAACCTTCTTGCTCAGAGTCAGAACAACAGATTTTTACCTTGTCAGCTCAGGGATTAGATCCAGCAACCTTTCTGTTACTGGCACAACGCTTTAACCACTAGGCTGCCGTCAGGCCTACTCATCTTGTTGACTCAGGAAAAGTAAATGTGGACATTTCTTCTAATATCTTCAACTTGCACCCCTGTCTTCACTTGTAGCCTGTGAGAAAGACCAGAACATGTGAGTGAGAGGTGCTTCGGAGCAGGCAGCACTAGGCATGTAATATTTTAGAGTGCATTATGGCCACGCAAAGGGGATGCTGCCGGGAAATTCGACACATTATCAAGTGCTTCTCAAATTGTGAATGAGACTGACCGTGTGTACAGCCTGTGCAAAAAACAAAGCAGAGCTCATGCCTCTTTTCAAGTGAATTGCTTTTCATTATGCAGCCTTACCATTTATTACAAATCTAAACATATAGCCCAGCGTTTGTAGAACAATTAAAGTTATATTAATAACTTTACATTGAGCATATAGGAGTACCTATTTTTGTTAACCGCTCAACACAGAATAGCCGCATGTGCTCACTCCCTCAAATCGTTCGGCGAAAATATCCTTTCTATTTTATTCAGCTTTGTTAAATTGTATTCTTCATACTATAAAATGCCACGGAATTCTAAGCAAATCTTGTCTGCTAAATGAACTAGTGTAGCCCACAGCCATTTGGCATAGCCAGATCAGGACCTAACATAAGGACAACTCAGAGTATGCTGCTATTTTCTTCTGAAATAGACTGCTTTTGCTTCATACCTGTCTAAAATAAGTAATGGATTTATTGTGAAGGTATAGGACATATTACATAGATTTATTAGACTTATTAAAATGTAGATGTTCCAAAGGTCCGCATCAGTGGCTTGTAGGCTGTGTGTGGAAGCCAGAAGATGCTGAATGTGTTTGTTAATTAATGGTCAATTACCGTGAGACAGACAGTTATTTGATTGACAATCACTGGCGGCTGAAATTTCGTGACCGCCACAGCCCTAGTAATGACGAATTTAATATCGGATTGGGTGTGTCAGATGAAAGGTTGCTAAATGGGTGTATGTGGCTAAATGTGTGTGACCCCACAGAACCCTGGAGGAGAGAGCCCAGAGGCTGTTTAGCACCAAAGGCAAATCTCTGGAATCTCTGGATCCCTCCCTATTCGCCAAAAACCCCAAGTCCAAAGGACCCAAGAAGTATGTGATCGTCAGTTAAACATTTGCATTGTTGTGTTTTTCTGCACCTGGTGGCATGATGTAGCCCTGTTATTGACCAATCTAATCTCTCTGCAGAGACACGGAGCGTAACAAAGAAATCGCCTTCCTGGAGTCTCAGATTTATGAGTATGTGGAAATCCTGGGGGTATGTAAAAGCTGCCAAGGATGATGACTCTTAAATATTTTCACCATCGTATTTAATCAATGTCAGTAGTTGTGAGGACGACTTTTGAAATAGGCCTTTATAAAATGGTTAGTTCCGGCCATTCTATAGGTGTGTGTTACTCCCAATAATCCACACAAACACCTGTTCACAGTTCCATCTGATTGTCTATGGCACTGTAGGAGCAGAGGCAGCTGACCCATGAGAACGTGCAGAGGAAGCAGGCCCGGACAGGAGAGGAGAGAGAGGATGAAGAAGAGGAGCAGCTCAGTGAGAGTGAGAGTGAAGATGAGGACAACGAGATCATCTACAACCCCAAGAACCTGCCTCTCGGCTGGGATGGAAAGGTCAGGACCTCCTTCCATACATCAGACGTGTACTAGCTGTGAAAAAGTTCTGCAATGGCAATCAAATAAAAGAGGTATTATTTATTCAGACTTTATTGTACAGCGGTTGCATGCCACCACGCTAACCTTGTTTATCTGTTCTAGCCCATTCCATACTGGCTGTATAAACTCCATGGGCTGAACATCAACTATAACTGTGAGATCTGTGGAAACTACACATACAGGGGACCCAAGGCCTTCCAGAGGCACTTTGCAGTATGTTCAAATTTCTCATAATTATTAGCTTATGTCATTACAATATCATACTGGGTTATTACATTGTTATATCAATGCCCTCCTTTCATTTTTTTTATGTGCATAATGAGTGAAACTGAAGAGGATTCGATTTTAGAAAGTGTACTAATTCTGTTCCCCGCTAACATTGTTTCTAGCTAATATGTTGTCTTGCCCACCCCCCAGGAGTGGCGTCACGCCCATGGCATGCGCTGCCTGGGAATCCCCAACACTGCTCACTTTGCCAACGTCACCCAGATCGAGGACGCTGTCTCTCGTAAGTAGTTCTGTTAAAGCCCAGATAGAGGCTGAGGCAGATGACAAGTGAAAAGAATGAGTATTGTTATTTGGCTTGAATAGAATCATGTTAGAGAAAAAAAGTGTTACCAGACCAATAAATATTGGTCAGTGTAGTTGTGCATCCAGATTGCCCTCGCAAAAAAGTTTCTGACCGCAAAGGTCTTTACTGGTTAAATAAAGAATGAAGAATGACTGGTCACGGCCTCCCGAGTGGCGCAGTGGTCTGAGGCACTGCAGTGCTTGAGGCATCACTAAAGACCCGGGTTCGTCACGGCCGGCCGTGACCGGGAGGCGGCACACAATTGGCCCAGCGTCGTCTGGGTTAGGGGAGGGTTTGGCCGGATGGGATTTCCTTGTCCAATTGCGCACTTGTAACTTCCTGTGGCCATCCTGGCACCTGCAAGCTGACTTTGGTCGCTGGCTTCCGGGTTAAGCTGGCTTCCGGGTTAAGTGAGCAGTGTTTCAAGAAGCAGTGTTGCTTCACCTATCCCGAGTCTGTACGGGAATTGCAGAGATGGGATAAGACTAACTACCAATTAGATATCATGAAATGGGGGGGGGGGGGGGGGGGGGGTAAAAATAACAAGACTGGTCTTTCAGTCCATGTACTGGATCATGATGGATGATAATACTAATGTGTATTTTTAACCCAGTGTGGTCAAAGCTGAAGTCCCAGAAGTCATCAGAGCGTTGGCAACCGGATACAGAGGAGGAGTACGAGGACTCCAGTGGAAACGTGGTCAACAAGAAGACCTACGAGGATCTGAAGAGACAGGGTCTGCTGTAGAGCGTTGAGACGCGTAACGTGATGCCCACAGAAAAATGTCTTTATTTGACCACCTAATCTGTTGTACCTTAAACTGTAACTTGTAATGTTGTTTTTAGTAATTCCTCCCTTTGACAACCTTTTTGAAATGAAACAGCCATTGATTTTAATAATAAATTTGAGTACCATTTGTCACCATTGTTGTTTGTTGTTAGTTCTAGTAGAAAGCAATTGTAATGTCTTATCAAGTTGCTTAGGGCGAGGGTATTCAACTCTTTAAGAGGTCCAGAGCTTGCTGGTTTTCTGATATTTAATTGCACCCACCTGGTGTCCCAGGTCTAAATCAGTTCCTGATTAGAGGGGAACAATGAAAAAATGCTTTGAAGTTCAGAGTTGAGTTTGAGGGGCTGAACGACTGCCTCTTCCCTTGTGATTAAACATTTTTGGGATAAATGTACCTCTTCTACATCCAATGGTGCTTTGACAGGACCCATGGTTTGTAAGAATCCTTGCCTTGTCACATGGACAGTCTCTTTTTAAGGGAGTGTAGTAGTGGAAGAGAGAGGGGAGTCTACCTATATCTTTACACTTGCTCATTGATTCCTCTGCCTGGTATGGAGAATATAATTTCTCATACATTTATTAAAATATTTAAGGCTTGCTTAGCTGTCTTTTGGCATTAAACAGAAGACTTGTACTATATTTGAGTGAGTTAATTAGTCAATAGTCTTGTAACATGCCTTGCAGTGACATGCAAATTGTCTTACAGGATCAGTTTGACAATGTAAGAGTACAGTTGAGGGAAGAAAGATGCCTGAATATTACTAAAAGAGTTGATCTGATGAATTTGGTCTGTTTAATTGAAATATACACCATCTGACAGTCAAATAGTGATACTGTATAGAAACATGTATTAAGCAGAGATATGGACATAGTATGTCATTGTTTACCAATCTAGTTGGGCACTAATTCACATAACCACATTATCAGTCTCCAGGCTGCACCCATTAAAGGCTGCCTCTCGTTTAAAGAGAACTAGGAGCTAATCCTTTCCTTGGCTGATGGTTTGAGATGGCAGTTCTGGCTCTTGATCTCGGCTGTGTCCTGAGGGCATCCTAAAACAACTACAGTGTGTTCGACAAGTGCTCCTGGACCCTAGGGACAACACTCACGAGATGTGTTTGTGTTTATCTCATTGAGGAATACTGAGCTCACCAAAATAATGCCCATGCCATCACATGACAGAATCTGAAACCTTCATTAATTAACACCTTTGCTAGCATGAGTGCCAGATCTGTTTGTACTGTGACTCAGGCTACACTTTTGCAGTCGAATTCCCCGCACGTTATTATTTAGTGCTTTTGAATGTAACTATTAGGAAAACTGTGGGAGATGGAGACCAACTTCCACAAATGACCCCAAACCAACCAACCCACCACAACCATGAGCAAACTGTATCTCATATACACAACCAGGTCAAAGACTGAGAACAGCCAAACCATTCACACCACCATGGTTCCACCAGGAAGAGACTTCTACAATACAGAACGTAAAAAAGTCTTCCCTACAGCTCAGACTGGGGGATAACACACCAAAACTTAAGATTTCATCACGAACATCTCTACACTTAAGACTGAGAGAATGAAAGTCACCCCTTCTTTGGGGCTCCCGAGTGGTGCAGCAGTCTAAGGCACTGCATCTCAGTGCTAGAGGTGTCACTACAGACACCCTGGTTCAAATCCAGGTTATCACAACCAGCCGTGATTGGGAATCCCTCAATTGGCCCAGCGTCGTCCGGGTTTGGCCGGTGTAGGCCGTCATTGTAAATAAGAATTGGTTCTTAACTGACTTGCCTAGTTACATTAAAAAAATAAAAAATACATCCTTCAAGAATGAGATAGTGAACTATAGTGAGGATGATTCCCAACCCCTCCTGTCTCAGCCTCCAGTATTTACAGTGCTTTGCAACAGTAATCATCCCCCTTGGCATTTTTCCTATTTTGTTGCATTACAACCTGTAATTTAAATGGATTTATATTTGGATTTCATATAATGGACATATAATGGATATACACAAAATATGTTGGTGAAATTAAATGAAAAAAATTACTTGTTTCAAAATATTCCAAAATATTCACCCCTTTGCTATGAAGCCCCTAAATAAGATCTGGTGCAACCAATTACCTTCAGAAGTCACATAATTAGGTAAATAAAATCCACCTGTGTGCAATCTTTAAGTGTCACATGATCGGTCACATGATCTCAGTATATATACACCTGTTCTGAAAAGCCCCAGAATCTGCAAAACCACTAAGCAAGTGGCACCATGAAGACCAAGGCGCACCATGAAAACCAAGGCGCTCTATGAAAACCAAGGCGCTCTATGAAAACCAAGGCGCTCTATGAAAACCAAGGCGCTCTATGAAAACCAAGGCGCTCTATGAAAACCAAGGCGCTCTATGAAAACCAAGGCGCTCTACAAACAGGTCAGATCTCATATCTCCCTCACAAGCTTTAAGCACCAGCTGTCAGAGCAGCTCACAGATCACTGCACCTGTACATAGCCCATCTGTAAATAGCCCATCCAACTACCTCATCCCCAAACTATTTATTTATCTTGCTCCTATGCACCCCAGTATCTCTACTTGCACATTTGTCTTCTGCACATCTACCATTCCAGTGTTTAATTGCTATATTGTAATTACTTTGCCACCATGGCCTATTTATTGCCTTACCTCCCTTATCCAACCTTAATTGCACATACTGTACATAGACTTTTTCTACTGTATTATTGACTTTGTTTGTTCCATGTGTAACTGGAATAAAAAGACAATACTAATTTCTTCAGTAGGTCGTATGATTGAGTGTAGTCTGGCCCAGGAGTGTGAACGGAAAGGCTCTGGCGCAACAAACTGCCCTTGCTGTCTCTGCCTGGCCGGTTCCCCTCTCTCCCCTGGGATTCTCTGCCTCTAACCCTATTACAGGGGCTGAGTCACTGGCTTACTGGTGCTCTTCCATGCTATCCCTAGGAGGGGTACGTTGGTTGAGTCACTGACGTTATCTTCCTGTCCCCCCCCCCCTTGGGTTGTGCCGTGGCGGAGATCTTTGTGGGCTAGGATGGTAAGTTGGTGGTTGAAGATATCCCTCTAGTGGTGTGGGGGCTGTGCTTTGGCAAAGTGGGTGGGGTTATATCCTGCCTGTTTGGCCCTGTCTGGGGGTATCATCGGATGGGGCCAGAGTGTCTCCTGACCCTACCTGTCTCAGCCTCCAGTATTTATGCTGCAGTAGTTTGTGTCAGGGGGCTAGGGTCAGTCATATCTGGAGTACTTCTCCTGTCTTATCCGGTGTCCTGTGTGAATTTAAGTATGCTCTCATTCTCTTTCTCTCTCGGAGGACCTGAGCCCTAGGACCATGCCTCAGGACTACCTGGCGTGACTCCTTGCTGTCCCCAGTCCATCTGGCTGTGCTGCTGCTCCAGTTTCAAATGTTCTGCCTGCGGCTATGGAACCCTGACCCGTTCACCGGACGTGCTACCTGTCCCAGACCTGCTGTTTTCAACTCTCTAGAGACAGCAGGAGCGGTAGAGATCCTCTTAATGATAGGTTATGAAAAGCCAACTGACATTTACTCCTGAGGTGCTGACTTGTCGCACCGTTGACAACTACTGTGATTATTATTATTTGACCATGCTGGTCATTTAAGAACATTTGAATATCTTGGCTATGTTCTGTTATCACCACCCGGCACAGCCAGAAGAGGACTGGCCACCCCTCATAGCCTGGTTCCTCTTTAGGTTTTGGCCTTTCTAGGGAGTTTTTCCTAGCCACTGTGCTTCTACACCTGCATTGCTTGCTGTTTGGGCTTTTAGGGTGGGTTTCTGTAAAGCACTTTGAGATATCAGCTGATGTAAGAAGGGCTATATAAATTGATTTTGATTTGATAACTGTGTGAAATTGCTTTATCTTGGCCAGGTCGCAGTTGCAAATGACAACTTGTTCTCAACTAGCTGACCTCGCTAAATAAAAAGTTGTGAAGTATAGGGATATCCTTGTCTCATCGCGCACTAGCGACTCCTGTGGCGAGCCGGGCGCCGTGCACGCTGGCCAGGTGTACAGTGTTTCCTCTGACACATTGGTGCACTTGGCTTCCGGGTTGGATGTGTGTTATGTCAAACCGTGCGGCTTGGTTGGGTTGTGTTTCGGAGGACGCATGGCTCTCGACCTTCACCTCGAGTCCATGCGGGAGTTGCAGCGACGAGACAAGACTGTAACTACCAATTGGGGAGAAAAAAGGGGTTAAAAAAAGAGACTTACAGATTAGGGTTATAAAAAAAAAATCTGAAACTTTGAACATCCTGTGGAGCACCATTCAATCCATTATTTTTTACCCTGTTTTTCGTGGTAACCCAGCTTCTTAACACAGTGCGCATCCAACCCGGAAGCCAGACGCACTAAAGTGTCGGCAGAAACACCGTGCACCTGGCAACCTTGGTTAGCGCGCACTGCGCCCGGCCCGCCACGAGTCGCTGGTGCGCGATGAGACAAGGATATCCCTACCGGCCAAACCCTCCCTAACCTGGACGACGCTAGGCCAATTGTGCGTCACCCCACAGACCTCCCGGTTACGACAGAGCCTGGGCGCGAACCCAATGTCTCTGGTGATACAGCTGGCGCTACAGTACAGCGCCCATAACCGGGAGGCCCTTCATTCAATCCATTATTAAAAAATGTAAAGAATATGGCATAGCAAACCTGCCAAAGTGCCACCCACCAAAACTCAGAACAGGCAAGGAGGGAATTAGAGGCAACAAAGAGACCCCTGAAGGAGCTGCAAAGCTCCACAGTGGAGATTGGAGCATCTGTCCACTTTAAGCCGTACACTCCACAGAGCTAGGCTTTACAGAATTGTGGCCAGAAAAAAGCCATTGCTTATAGAAAAAAATTACTGCCAGGGGATAGGTAGGCCTAAAACTATCTATGGACCAACTACTGTTCACAATTATTTCTACTCAGACAATTAAACTCATACCTCAACTGTGTTGATCCTTATATTTCTACGTATTTCATCAGGATTATATCACTGTCAGGTTTACAAAAATAGGTATTTCAGAAGGTGTGCAGTGTAGCTTTGGCTAAATCTTTAAAAGCCTGTTATAGTGGTCAGAAATAATTAATATTCACAAGATGGCGCTGTAGCACACTTCTATCTCAGAGCTATGGCTGTACAGGTAACTGCCAGAATAATAGAAACACTTGAGTAAATGAGGGATACAAAGTATATTGAAACCAGGTGCTTCCACACGGTTGTGGTTCGTGAGTTAATTAAGCAATTCACATCCCATCATGCTTAGGGTCATGTATAAATTGCTGGGCAGGCAATTATTTTGGCTACCATGGCTATGCCACCGGCTATAGGGTGACAATGCACCCATCCACGGGGCACAAGTGGTCACTGAATGGTTTGATGAGCATAACAACGACGTAAACCATTTGCCATGGCCATCTCAGTCACCAGATCTCAACCCAATTGAACATTTACGGGAGATTATGGAGCGTTGCCTGAGACAGGGGTTTCCATCAACAAAACACCAAGTTATGGATTTGCTCGTGGAAGAATGGTGCCGCATCCGTCCAATAGAGTTCCAAGCACTTGTAGAATCTATGCCAGGGTGCCTGCCTTGAAGCTGTTCTGGCCTCGTGGTGGCTGGCTGTGGTGGCTCATGTTGGTGTTTCCTTTCTTTTGGCAGTTACCTAGTAGTTTATTTCACGGTTGAGTGAGTTAATTCTGGGCGGAAAGAGGAAGCTAGATAAGTAGGCTGCTAGGGTAACTACGATGTTGCAACAGTGTAACAACGGAGGAATTGCTGATTGAGTCCGGGTAAACAAAGCAGAAGACATTTTATAAATACTTTGATGACCTTGTAGTTGTTCTTGACTGCATTTACGTGGTGAACTTTCAAAATGGTGAGTAGTTTGGAATTGTTATTGAAACATGGCAACATTTATGTGTTGCGCCTGCTGAGTGAGTGCTAGTAACGTTAGCAACAAGTAAAATAGTTTTGATGATAGCTAGAGCTCACCGAGGAATGTCAAGAACGTCGTTGACTTTGTATTAGGCTACTGTTGTTTCAAACTGTTTAACCAAAAGTACGTTTAACCAATAGTATGTTTCTCATTTTTATGTGAAAAAAGAATATGCGTATGTATTTCTCATGATTGGTTACTGTTACTTGATTGGTTACTGTTACCAGTGGCGGTCGGTGCTGTTTAAGATGAGGGAGGACGATTTTTACTTTTCATGAGCATGGCCTTATTTCTATTACAGCACATTGGATGACTGTCATTCATATTCCGTTCACCCAGTTCAGTGTAACATCGATAGGTTTAGGCTACTACACGATTCTCTAATTTTCCCTATACCCATCATGAGGTTGCTACAACCTAGCCTATGAATGAAAGTTTACAAGGTAGGTGCACACAGGTGGAGAGAATTATGAGGAGACTGACAGTGATGAATGTACAGACAGTGACACATTCAATAACGCCTTGCACACTCAAGCCTGCATCTAGCAATCTAGGGTGTAAACATTAGTCCAACAGAGTTTTTTTTTATTGGACAAATTCAGGTATGTTTATCCTCGTTCCATTTGCTTCCGTTTAAGAAAGGGTTTTCAACAAAATCGACTGAATGAATCACGCGTATTCACGGTTCACTTTCATAGCAGCCACATTGTATTCCTTCTCGCATCTATGCACTCCCCTCCTCTCACCTTTCCCCTTCGCTTTTGGACTTCAATGCACAACACAACAGCCTACATATGAGCTAAGGTAATGAATGTCATAGTCAACATAGCTAATAGAACTAACACGTTATTAAACCTGCTATAATCATGCAGTAGTCATTAAGCAGTTTAACACTTTTTAAAATAATCTTTATTTTAACCTTTATTTAACTAGGCAAGTCGGTTAAGAACATGTTCTTATTTACAATGACGGCCAACCCCAGCCAAACCCAGACAACACTGAGCCAATTGTGCGCCACCCATTCATGGCCGGTTGTGATACAGCCTGGAATCGAACCAGGGTGTCTGTAGGGACGCCTCTAGCACTGAGATGCAGTGCCTTAGACCGCTGCGTCACTCGGGAGCCAACACAACACTTACACCGGCAGGCCCCGGTGGCAATAAATTAAGAAAACCAAAAGCATACTGTAGCAGGCTCAAGAGTGTAGGGTTTCCACGTCACCAAGTTCAATAACCAAACACGTACAGGGAGCACAACAAGAATGCAAATGGGGAATTTATTAGGGATATTTGCACACGGTGGGAAAAGGGGGGAATCCAGTAACAAGTTCACAACGGGTAATTGTACTGGAGAATTCTCCCGCTTCTCACACTCTCCATAACATGCGTTTCCCTCTCAGCCCTCTCCCTCTTTGTGCAGCCCGCTTCTTCTTTTATGCCCAAGCTCTCAATGGCTTAATGATCCACCGGCTTGCCTCCTTGGGACAAGAAGTCCATATAAGGCTCGGGGGTGGAGTCAGCGGGCTGCAAGATATCTTCCTTCAATCACCACTCCCCTCACCTCTCCCTGCCATCTGCCACAATACCTTGACTTGGAAGAGTTCCAATGTTGTGTTGGCTAGTCACAGCCAGCATAGCAAACATAGCATCACTCTGTTTGAGCAGGCTGGTTGAGTAGGTTACACTAGCTAGCTGCATTTGCTAGCAGTAAAACTGAAAGTGAAAAAATATTATGAAATCTTTCTTGCTTCTCCTTCATTTTGGAATAAATTCATTTGTTCAAAACTGTTCAACTATTGTCTTTCTCTCTTTTTGAGTCAACTACTCACCACATGTGAGTGCTAGCTAGCTGTAGTTTATGCTTTCAGTACTAGAATAATTATCTGATCCTTTGAGTGGATAACATGTCAGTTCATGCTGCAAGAGCACTGATATGTTGGAGAACGTCCTCTGGAAGTTGTCATAATTACTGTCTAAGTGTATGGAAGGGGGTGAGAACCATGAGTCTCCTAGGTTTTGTATTGAAGTCAGTGTACCCAGAGGAGGACGGAAGCTTGCTGTCCTCCAGCTACACCATGGTGCTTACCCTACAGAGTGCTGTTCAGGCTACTGTAGACCTTTTTTTCAAAACAGTGTGTTTAAAACTGTTATTTGGTGATGTGAATATATTTAGTATAGTTTTATCTGAAAAGGATAACTTTTTGAATGTTTTACAATTTGTATTTTTATGAAATTAAGTGAGAGCCTCAACTGATTGATACATTTTCTCCCCTCTTCCTCTCTCCTTTCAGTGGCAAACCAGTTAGTGTGTGTGTGCACCTTTGTTACCATGCAGGAGGATGAATGTCCAATCCAATGAGACCATGCTCTTTGAGGAAGAGGTGGACAAGACAAGTCGGGAGGTTGAAGAGGACAATGTGTCCACGAAGATGGTTACTGTCAACTGGGACCAATGGGACAGGTTACTGCTGCCCTCTCCACTGGACTCTGGTGTGCACAGTCTGGACACGGTGTACGACAGAACCACCGTGATGATTGAGCAAGACCCTGTGGGTTCTACAACTGACAATAAAGAGGAAGAAGAGGACCTGATGATGTATCTAGACGAGGGATTTGAGACGGAGGACCGTGGAGGTCTGGAAGACCACTGGGAGGCCATGTCACAGGGGTACATCCACCACACCATCTCCCAGGACCAGATCCAGTTCACCATCAACCCTGGTTCCACACCCATGCCCCGGCACATCCAGGGGGCCACCATCACACTACACTCTGAGTGCCCAGATACCCACCACAGCGAGGTAAGCCTTTATATCCAAAGACCTGAAGACTTGTGTTAGCTCCTTGAGCTAATGCCAAGGCAACCCGTTTCAACCCCAGTTGGTCACATAAGAGTTAAAATAAAATAAATATATGGGGTAGATCAGCTTTAATATTGTAAATCTTGTAGAACCCAGCCCCTATTGAATACACAGTGGGATATTGGTTATGTTGCACTTCCTAAGGCTTCCACTAGATGTCAACCGTCTTTAGAAACTTGTTTGAGGATTCTACTGTGAAGTGGGACCGAATGAGAGAGGAATGAGTCAGAGGTCTGCCAGCAGTCACGAGCTGGTCACGCGCATTTCACATGAGAGTTAGCTGCGTTCCTTTGCTTTTCTGAAGACAAAGGAATTCTCCGGTTGGAATATTATTGAAGTTTTATGTTAAAAACATCCTAAAGATTGATTCCATACATCGTTTGACAAGTAACGGAACTTTTTGACATTTCCTCTGCAACTAGGGAACGCGCTTCATGACTTTGGATTTGTTTACCAAATGTGCTAACAAAAGTAGCTCTTTGGACAAAAATGATGGACATTATCGAACAAATCAAACATTTAGTGTGGAACTGGGATTCTTGGGAGTGCATTCTGATGAAGATCATCAAAGGTAAGTGAATATTTATAATGCTATTTATGACTAATGTTGACCACCCAATATGGTGGATATCTTTTTGGCTGCTTTGTTGTCTGAAAGCTGTACTCAGATTATTGCATGGTTTGCTTTTTCCGTAAAGCTTTTTTGAAATCTGACACAGCGGTTGCATTAAGGAGAAGTGTATCTATATTTCCATGTCTAACAATTGTATTATCATAGACATTTATAATGTGTATTTCTGTAAAATTATGTGGCTCTCTGCAATATCACTGGATGTTTTTGGAACTAGTGAACATAACGCACCAATGTATACTGAGATTTTTTTATATAAATATGCACTTTATCGAACAAAACATACATGTATTGTGTAACATGAAGTCCTATGAGTGTCATCTGATGAGGATCATCAAAGGTTAGGGATTCATTTTATCTCTATTTGTGCTTTTTGTGACTCCTCTCTTTGGCTGGAAAAATGGCTGTGTTTTTCTGCGGCTTGGCTCTGACCTAACATAATCGTTTGTGGTGCTTTTGCTGTAATGCCTATTTGAAATCGGACACTTTGGTGGGATTTACAACAAGATTACCTTTTAAATTGGTATAAGATACATGTATGTTTTTCTTTCTCCCCTTTCTACTTGCCTTCTCCACTTTTGCAGTAATGCTGCAATCAGTTGGTTGTAATTTTGGATAGAGCAAAAATGTCCATATATTTTTGTTAATTGTTTGTGACATAATTCCACCAGTCCCATTTATGATATAATTTACAAGGATTATGCCATTTGTATAATTTTTCACAATTATATATATATATTTAAATCAATTACTGTATTTGAGTTTAACCATAATATTTGTTATTTTTTTCTGTGTCCGGAAAACACACTCCTGGTATTGTGGTTTTGAGGAGGAGAGGCGCTGTTGCTCATTCACATACACTGATTATACCAAACATTAGGAACACCTTCCCCCCCTCCCCCCCCCCCCCCCCCCCCCCCCCCTTTGATGTTCTTTGGTTGGTGGATCATTCTTGATACACACAGGAAACTGTTGAGTGTGAAAACCCCAGCAGCGTTGCAGTTCTTGACACAAACCGGTGTGCCTGGCACCTACTACCGTACTCTGTTCAAAGGCACTTACATTTTTTTGTCTTGCCCATTCACCCTCTGAATACCACAAATACACAATCAATGTCTCAAGGCTTAAAAATAATTCTTTAACCTGTCTCCTCCACTTAATTTACACTGATTTGAAGTGGATTTAACAAGTTATATCAATAAGGGAGCATAGCTTTCACCTGGATTCACCTGTTCAGTCTGTCATGGAAAGAGCAGGTGTTCTTAATGTCCCAGCCATTATGTCCTGAAGGATGTTGCAAGGCTATAGCTAGGCAGAGCCATTTGTAGTATTATTTTAAATTACACCATGTTGAGAGTGTAGGCATCAACCCTTAGGGCAAACATTACATCGGGTTGGTCAGGCTCACACATGTGATGTCATATGATGTGCATTCTCAATCTGTGAATAACTGACAGACCCTCTTTGGCATAATACATATACACTCTAAGAAAAGAGGGTTCCAAAAATGTTCTTTAACTGTCCTCATAGGACAACCCTTTTTGGTTCCCGTTAAAATTATTTTTGGGTTCCATGTAGATAGAATCCTCTGTGCAAAAGGGTTCTTCATGGAACCCAAAAGGGTTCTGCCAGGAACGAAAAGGGTTATTCAAAGTGTTCTCTTATGGGCACAGCCGAAGAACCATTTTAAGTTCTGAATAGCACTTTTTTCCTAAGAGTTTAGAACATGGAGGGGATTAAGATGTCATTAAGTCACATCATCACTGAGAAAATAGACCATGCTAGGTTAGCAGCAGCACCATATTCTGTGAAGGCGACAAGCCAACTGTTATGATGAAGTCAGTGAGTGAGAGGAAGAGACAGGAGAGGGGATTGGTTTGGGGTGGTGAAATTGGGCCTTCCCGGGAGCTAGCTCTGAAGCTTCTGTTTTCCCTCATCAGCCTCTCCCATCCAGAACCAATGAGTCATTATCTCAAGTTCTCGGCAGATGTCGAGATGAGAGGAATATTTCACTGCTCTCTATGCTCTACAGCCTCTTGGTTCTCTTTCTGTGAAGCTAATTAGGTGTCATTCATACAGGTGCACTTCAATCTTCTCATATAAACCAATACAGCTAATTAATTTCCAGACTTGATGTAATGCTTGTCAAGTGTTACGTACCGGTAATTGCCATGAACACTTCCTACATGTTAAGCGTATGTTTATGTATGTGGCGGTGTTCCATCTTTTCGACATAGGCAAAGAGTTGTTATATAAACTGTCTGTTCTGCAGGTGAAGCGTTACCAGTGTCTATACAAGGACTGTACTCGTACCTACAGCACAGCAGGGAACCTGCGGACCCACCAGAAGAGACACAGAGGAGAGTACACATTTGTCTGCAACCAGTTGGGCTGTGACAAGGCCTTCCTCACCTCCTACAGTCTGAAGATCCACATCCGCGTTCACACCAAGGAGAAACCCTTTGAATGTGATCAACAGGGCTGTGAGAAGGCCTACAACACACTGTATAGGTAAGGGTGAAGCGTTTTCCAGAACCATTGAATAGGCAGAGCAGGTACTCCAATTTAGCTGTCTTGCCTCCCCACATATTTTCTTAATAGATTATTTCCAGGCCCAATGTCACCAAAATTGTCAACTGAAAGCAATCGTGGTCAAACAATTGTAATAAAATAAAATAAAAGTCAAATCAAAGGGGGTAGTCTTCCTGCCATGGATCAAGAGAAGTGTCACGTGATGATGTTTCATAAGTTCGGCACTCTCCTGACCCCCTGACCTCAAAGTTAATGAACATATCCTAGTGGCCTTTGGTATGCTGACCCCAAGTAAAGCCACAGCTCTGTGACTATCTGTTGGTGTGCTGAACTGCAAACATCAGCCGTGTCAGTTCCATCTGTTGTGATTGTGTTGATGTGCAGGCTAAAAGCCCACCAGAGACTGCACACAGGGAACACGTTTAACTGTGAGTCAGATGGATGCACCAAGTACTTCACCACCCTGAGTGACCTGAGGAAACACATCCGGACACACTCCAAGGAGAAGCCCTTCAGGTGAGCTCACAAGTTTTCAGTGGGTTGAATGAACAAATGAATGCATGCACGAATGCATAAATGGGCACAAATCACCTAATTTTGTGTTTTCTCCCCAGGTGTGATAATCCTGGCTGTTACAAGACTTTCACCTCTAGTGACCATCTCCAAACACACTTCCTGGGACACACAGGTACAGGTGTGTATAACAGGAATTGTGGGGAGAGAGTGGGGATACATAGCATGCTCCTTTAGCTCAAACCCTGTTTATTTTGAAATAAGACTAGGAAGAGTTGAAAACCGTTTTTCCAGAGATTCAGATACAACAATACGTTGTAGCACTTCTCTTTCCTCCCCGCTACGCTTTATTGAGTATTCCTAATGGAGTATGGCTTCCTCTACTGTGTGTGTCTGTTGAATACATCAGAGTTTATTTCAGCCCAGTAGATAGGCCTTAGAACCGCTCATCTCCCCAGATTCTTATTGGCCCATTTATTCTCCTAACGCCCTGTCAGTGAATCCTGGTGAGCCTATTTATCCACATCCAGCAGAGTGCTGAGATCACACACACATAAGAGGATGGCTTCAATGTAGCAGATACATGCTATGGTATGGAATGTAGAGTAGAGACACTACCCATTGACAACACTGACTGTGCATAATGACACACACACACACACAAACAGTTCCAAAAGTCCAAACCCCATCAATCTGGGCGCTTCAGCCAGACTCAAGCAAACGCTCATGTATTTGTAGTAATTCCAAAACTATTTGAACCCAAGTCTGATTGCTGCTGCTGTTGTTGTGGTGAAGAACACAGCTATTAATACTGCTGCTTCCTCTGGGGCCCTGGCTCTCTCACTCTCTCTCACACACACACACACACACACATGCACACATCAAATATACACACACACACACACACACACACATCAAATATACACACATCAGACACACACACATCAAATATACACACACATACATACTTGTTTCTTCTCACACTCCATTCTGACTATAACACTGTCTGTCATTTGTCTTTCTAGCCTGTTCCTCTGATACCAGAGAACCCAACAAACTCTTCCTCCCTCCGAGGAGCTATGAGTATCAGATGGGGTCTCTTTAGTAAACCATTGCATGTGATCTGTGAATGCATGGAGACATCTGTGAACTCACATTGATTTCAGAGGCTGAGGAAACACAGTCAGCTGTTTGGTTGGCTTCCCACTGGAAGTTTCCATCTGTAAGATGCAGGACTGCTTGTCTGTGCGTGCTTGTTTCTCAGACAACGTTAGTGGCTTGAACCTCCTTGCCCTTTTCCCCAAAAACACAGGCCTCAAGGCACTAACAAATCTACTTCACCATAGTCATGTTACTAATGTTCCTTGTCATTATGCATGGACTTGTATATTGCTGACAGTATTTCTATATCCTCTCACCTTCAACCATGAGGCTAAGAGTTGTGGATGCAAATTACCTTTCTATCTCCAAGCTGGGACTATTTCTCAAATTATGGGTCTGGAAGCATCAAGGTCGGCTGCTGTATAAGAGAGACCAATAAAAGTAATGTGTGTGTGTGTGTGTGTGTGTGTTATTTCTCCTAGGCGAGCCACCCCTCCTTCAGGTGGACACAGACGGCGATATCTCCCTAAGCGCCTCCAACAGCCTTAGAGACAACATCAAAGGTCATGACCCTGGAGCGTCAGCTGACATCACTGACAGCCGCTCTCTCTTAGAGGTGAGTGCTCCCACCATGTGACTGAAAATGTCACTTAATGATGTTTTAACAATGATACATTTCATCTGTTTCTGTCTCATACAGAGGCTTGCGAAAGTATTCACCCCCCTTGGCATTTTTCCTATTTTGTTGCCTTACAACCTAGAATTCAAATGGATTTTTGGGGGGTTTGTATCGTTTGATTTACACAACATGCCTACCACTTTGAAGATGCAAAATATTTTTTCTTGTGAAACAAACAAGAAATAAGACACAAAAAATGAAAACTGGAGCGTGCTTAACTATTCACCCCTCAAAGTCAATACTTTGTAGAGCTACCTTTTGCAGCAATTACAGCTGCAAGTCTCTTGGAGTATGTCTCTATTAGCTTGGCACATCTAGCCACAGGGATTTTTGCCCATTCTTCAAGGCAAAACTGCTTCAGCTCCTTCAAGTTGGATGGGTTCTGCTGGTGTACAGCAATCTTTCAGTCATACCACACATTCTCAATTGGATTGAGGTCTGGGCTTTGACTAGGACATTCCAAGGCATTTAAATGTTTCCCCTTAAACCACTCGAGTGTTGCTTTAGCAGTATGCTTAGGGTCATTGTCCTGCTGGAAAGTGAACCTCCGTCCCAGTCTCAAATCTCTGGAAGACTGAAATAGGTTTCCCTCAAGAATTTCCCTGTATTTAGCGCCATCCGTCATTCCTTCAATTCTGACCAGTTTTCCAGTCCCTGCCGATGGAAAAACAACCCCACAGCATGATGCTGCAACCACCATGCTTCACTGTGGGGATGGCGTTCTCGGGGTGATGAGAGGTGTTGGGTTTGCGCCAGACATAGCGTTTTCCTTGATGGCCAAAAAGCTACATTTTAGTCTCATCTGACCAGAGTACCTTCTTCCATATGTTTGGGGAGTTTCCCACATGCATTTTGGCGAACCACAAACATGTTTGCTTATTCTTTTCTTTAAGCAATGGCTTTTTTTTCTTGACACTCTTCCGTAAAGCACAGCTCTGTGGAGTGTACGGCTTGAAGTGGTCATATGGACAGATACTCCAATCTCCGCTGTGGAGCTTTGCATGTCCTTCAGGGTTATCTTTGTTGCCTCTATGATTAATGCCCTCCTTGCCTGGTCTGTGAGTTTTGGTGGGCAGGCCTGTCTTGGCAGGTTTGTTTTGGTGCCATATTCTTTCCATTTTTTAATAATGGATTTATGTTCAAAGTTTCAGATATTTTTTTATAACCCAACCCTGATCTGTACTCCACAACTTTGTCCCTGACCTGTTTGGAGAGCTCCTTGGTCTTCATAGTGATCCTTGGTCTTCATGGTGCTGCTTGCTTGGTGGTGCACCTTGCTTAGTAGTGTTGCAGACTCTGGGACCTTACAGAACAAGTGTATATATACTGAGATCATGTGACAGATCATGTGACACTTAGATTGTACACAGGTGCAATTTATTTAACTAAGTATTGTTATTTCTGAAGGTAATTGGTTGCACCAGATCTTATTTAGGGGCTTCATAGCAAAGGTGGTGAATACACCACTTTTCCAGGCTTTTTCAAATTTATTTTTATTTTAAACAAGTAATTTTTTTTCATTTCACTTCACCAATTTGGACTATTTTGTGTATATCCATTACATGAAATCCAAATAAAAATCAATTTAAGTTACAGGTTGTAATGCAACAAAATAGGAAAACGCCAAGGGGGATGAATGCTTTTGCACGGCACTGTATGTGTCAAGTCTATTACTGATCCAATAACAATACAATCAATACATTAGCTCTATTTTTCTTCAGTTTAAATCTGTTCTCAACTTGCGGTTATCTCTAAATCGCCCTCTTATAATCAATCAATAATCATGTTTTGAAACAGGATTTGAACCCTCGTTCCCCATGTCTCAGTGATATGAGCCTGATTTCCACTGATTCTCAGCTCAGAGAAAATAATGTAAGTCATGTTGTACCTCTTTCTTTCCACATTTTCAATGTCACACACTGAGTCTGAATCAATATATCACCATTCAATATGTCTTATAGACATGTATACAGTTAGCACTATGCTATTGGCTATATAGACGCTATTCGAGACCACAGCCATGTCTCTGGGCTAACTATACATGTCAATGTTTTTCATAGTGTATGGTAATGTAAATATAATATGGTAACTAAGACATGTACTATACAGTGCCTTCGGAAAGTATTCAGACCCCTTGACTTTTCCCAGCCTTATTCTAAAATGGATGAAAAGATAAATAAAAAAATCTCCATAATGACTTACTGTACAAGTCAAAAGTTTGGACACACCTACTTATTCCAGTGTTTTTATTTTTACCTTTTTTGTACATTGTAGAATAATAATGAAGACATCTTGATGACAGCTTTGCACACACTTGGCATTCTCTCATCTAGATTCATGAGGTAGTCACCTAGAATGCATTTCAATTAACATGTGGGCCTTGTTAAAAGTTAATTTGTGGAATTTCTTTCCTTCTTAATGTGTTTGAGCCAATCAGTCGTGTCGTGACAAGGTAGAGGCGGTATACAGAAGATAGCCCTATTTGGTAAAAGGCCTAGTCCATGTTATGGCAAGAACAGCTCAAATAAGCAAAGACATGAAGGTCAGTCAATCTGGAAAATGTCAAACATTTAAAGTTTCTTCAAGTGCAGTCGCAAAAACCATCAAGAGCTATGATGAAACTGGCTCTCATGAGGACCGCCACAGGAACAGAAGATCCAGAGGATAAATTCATTAGAGTTAACTGCACCTGAGATTACAGCTCAAATAAATGTTTCAGAGTTCAAATAACAGACACCATCTCAACATCAACTGTTCAGAGGAGACTGTGTGAATCAGGATTTCATGGTTGAATTGCTTTAAAGAAACCACTACTAAAGTACACCAATAAGAAGAAGAATAGACTTGCTTGGGCCAAGAAACACGAGCAATGGACATTAGACTGGTGGAAATCTGTCCTTTGGTCTGATGAATCCAAATCTGAGATTTTTGGTTACAACCGTGAAGCATGGAGGAGGTGGTGTGATGGTGTGCGGGTGCTTTGCTGGTGATACTGTCTGTGATTTATTTCGAATTCAAGTCACACTTAACCAGCATGGCATTCTGCAGCGATATGCCATCCCATTTAGTTTGCGCTTAGTGGGACTATCACTTGTTTTTCAACAAGACAATGACCCATCACACCTCCAGGCTGTGTTAGGACTATTTGACCAAGAAGGAGAGTGATGGAGTACTGCATCAGATGACCTGGCCTCCACAATCACCCAACCTCAACCCAATTTAGATGGTTTGGGATGAGTTCGACCGCAGAGTGAAGGAAAAGCAGCCAACAAGTGCTTAGCTTATGTGGGAACTCATTCAAGACTGTTGGAAAATATTTCCTCATGAAACTGGTTGAGAGAATGCTAAGAGTGTGCAAAGCTATGATCACGTCAAATGGTGGCTTCTTTGAAGAATCTAAAAAAGAAAATATATTATGATTTGTTTAACACTTTTTTTGGTTACTACTTGATTCCATATGTGTTATTTTATAGCTTTGATGTCTTCTACTATTATTATGTAGAAAATAGTAAAAATAAAGAAAAACCCTTAAATGAGTAGGTGTGTCCAAACTGTTGATTGGTATTGTCTGTAAATAAGGTATTTCAGATTTCTATTTTTAAGGACTTTGCAAAAATAAACATGCTTTCGCTTTGTCATTATGCGGTATTGTGGGTAGATTAATGAGGGAACAAAATGATTTAATACATTTTAGACTAAGGCTGTAATGTAACAAAATGTGTAAAAAGTCAAGGTCTTAATACTTTCCGAATGCACTGTATATGTGTTGGTCAAGGCAACTGTAGGCTGGCTTTTCTAACGTTACTCTGCTGCTGTCTTGTCCCTGTGGCAGTCTGATGCCCTGGATCTGATGTTTGAGTTGCTGTTTCAAGACAAGCCCCAGACACAGGGTGAGTACTGTACTATGTAGTGGTGAACACCACCAGTGCTTTGTCGTCTAAATGACTTGTCTCCTGTTTAGCCCTTCAAACCCCTTATTTCCTCTCCCCTATTTTCTGCAGGTGTGTCGTCGTTGGCAGTGCCCTCATGTAGTTTGGAGAACCCATCTCCAACCGTGGTGCTCCCAGAAGCATCTCCCTGTTTTATCTCTACCTGTCCTGCCCCCTCTGACTCTCTCCCTGGTGAACCCTGTCCTGTACCCCAGCCCGTCGCTGTCCTCACCCCTGGTGAATCCTGTCCAGTTCCTGTCGCTGTCTCTCCCATGATCAGTGAAATAACTAAACATGATGTGAATCCAGAACAGCTGTCCAACCAGAGCCTATTACAACAGCCAGCCGCATCCGTCTATTACCAACCTAGCTCCAATCAGAGCCTACTACCACAGCCAACCAACGAGAGCCTCCTTCCACAGCAGAGCCTACGACTAGAGCCAACCATCACCCTCCATTCACAACCAGGCTCCACCCAGAGCCTCCTACTAGAGCCAACCACCACCCTCGATTCACAACTATGCTCCACCCAGAGTCTACTACTACAGCCAGCTGAGACGCCTTCCATCTATTCGCAACCAGGCCCATACCCTCCACCCCCCAGCTCCTTCATCCAGGCCCCACTAACATCCCTTTCCCTGGGGCACTTTGCTCCTCCTACTGTCCCTGCCCAGAGTACCCTCCAGCCCTTGACCTTGTCCACACAGAACCTCCAGTGGCTGTTTAACAGTGTCAATGACCAGAGGCAGCAGGACACACAGACACAGCTATTAGTAAGTCATCATTAACAAGTTACTAATATGTTATTATAATTATTACAAGTTAGGCCCGTTAAACGCTACACTACATGACCAAAGGTATGTGGACACCTGCTCGTCGAACATCTCATTCCAAATTCATGGGCATTAGTATGGAGCTGGTCCCCCTTTTGCTGCTATAACAGCCTCCACTCTTCTGGGAAGGATTCCCACTAGATGTTGGAACATTGCTGCGGGGACTTGCTTCCATTCAGCCACTAGAGCATTAGTGAGATCGGGCACTGATGTTAGGCAATTAGGCCTGGCTCGCAGTCGGCTTTCCTATTCATCCCAAAGGTGTTCGATGGGGTTGAGGTCAGGGCTCTGTGCAGACCAGTCAAGTTATTCCACACCGATCTCGACAAACCATTTCTGTATGGACTTCGCTTTGTGCACGGGGCATTGTCATGCTGAAACAGGAAAGGGCCTCTCCAAACTGTTGCCACAAAGTTGGAAGCACAGAATCATCTAGAATGTCATTGAATGCTGTAGCATTATGGTTTCCCTTCACTGGAACTAAGGGGCCTAGCCCGAACCATGAAAACCAGCCCCAGACCATTATTCTTCCTCCACCAAACTGTTGGCACTATGCATTGAGGCAGGTAGCGTTCTCCTGGCGTCCGCCAAACATAGATTAGTCCGTCGTACTGCCAGATGGTGAAGCGTGATTCATCACTCCAGAGATTGCGTTTCCACTGCTCCAGAGTCCAATGGTGGCGAGCTTTGCACCAAGCCAGACGACGCTTGGCATTGCACATGTTGATCTTAGGCTTGTGTGCGGCAGCTCGGCCATGGAAACCCATTCCACGAAGCTCCAGACGAACAGTTCTTGTGCTGACGTTGCTTCCAGAGGCAATTTGGAACTCGGTAGTGAGTGTTGCAATCGAGGACAGACAATTTATCGCGGTACACGTTTCCGCACTCGCCAGTCCCGTTCTGTGTGCTTGTGTGTGTGGCTGAAATAGCCGAATCCACTAACTTGAAGAGGTGTCCACATACTTTTGTGTGTGTGTGTGTATATATGTGTGTGTATATAGATATATAAATAAACATTAAGGAATGTGATATTATTAGACTAACATCTGCTAGCAAACCTAAATGTATTAGCTGTTATATATATATATATATATATATATATATATATATATATATATATATATATATATATATATATATATATATATATATCAATAATTCATTTAGGTTTGCTAGCAGATGTTGGTCTAATAATATCACATTCCTTCATGTTTTTATAGGCACATTATTTTATGAATTTATATTTTTGTTGTCAGTATTGTCGGTATTTATTGGTGTCATTATTCTAGATGATTTATTGAAACCTGGAGTGATGTAAAGCCAGCTAATTAGAATATGGAGAGGTTCGTCCAATCACTGTCCTTTTCATCAGGATATGGAGAGGGACTGTCCAATCACTGGCCTGCTGGATCTCAACCAGTCCAGCTGTTCATTGACTATCAGTTGTTTTAATGAAACTATTCCTCTTTTTAGCCACGAGGCATTGACATTCTGTTAATCATATGCTGAACATGCTGTCTTCTCTTGTCCTGTTGTATTTCAGCAACAACACAGTGGCTCGACACAAGAGAAGCTCTATTTCACCACAGCAATACCTATGGGAGGGAACACAGGTCATTTACTGAGATTCATCTTTTACTTTGTTGTATTTACCGATATTAACCTCTGATGTATTTAAATGTGCTTTTTACACTAGTATTCTACATTTGGATAATTTCAATGAATTTGATCGCTAAACATTATCAGTTGCAGTGCTGTAGATATTGTAATGCTAGCTACAAGACCGTACCTGTGAAGTTGTTGCACTGTACAATTTTTACGGCTGTATGACTTTTTAAAACCTTTATTTGACGTGCCCTCTGTCTTGTGTTCTAGGGACAGCTCTGCAACAGCTAGGCCTGCGTCTGCCTGTCATCGTCATCAGACAGGGAGAGTCATGCCAGTGTCGGTGCCCCTGCAGAGACGGCAGCACAGTATCAGACACAGAGAAACAGACTGGTTGTCAACCTACTGGTGAACCCTCTGGTGCCCAGGTCAAGCAGCCCCAGGACCTATCAACCCAGGACCCACCACAGCCCCATCAGCCCCAGGACCCACCACCCCAGCCCCCTCTACCGCAGCAGCCTCCACCTCCACCTGTACCTCTCTGATGAAAATTCAAGTCAACCTTTTGATAGTGAAGAAACTGTTCCTGTTACTTATCCACCTGAGACATCTTATATGCACTGTACTGTGTACTTAACTCTTTCTGTTGTTAATACCTAGTTCAGGATCAGGTCTCCCGACCCTGTCCCCATAACCTTAACCAACCGTAACCCCATACTAGTTGCTGAGGGTAGAAAGCAATCAAATGCTGCATTTCAGTGTAGATCAGGTCAACGCAGGTTATCTACAGTGTTTTATTTTGATTTATGACATGTCTGCTAGCGTTCAATTATGAGTTGGGCTAGAACAGTGGCTGGCCGCTGAGTGTAGTGTGGAAAACATTTGACTCAAGCACAAATCCTCTGTAGCGATATTCTACTTTACATCTAGTCCCGCTGGAAACATTAAGGGTGACATTTATTTTTGATGGCGCAGAAAGAAAAAGCTGCACGGGGAACATCACTCCCCATGCAGTACTTGGCATTGCAGTTTTTGTCAAATGTGTGTGAAATGCTAAATGTTCTGGGATGGTGTGCGTCATGTATCCGTACCATTTCATTATGAACCTGCAAATGATCTGGAGATGTTGTACATGCTGCTATAACAATATAGTGTATTTAGACACGAGCAAACTAACCTGGCAAAGAACACATTTTGAGTTTTTCTTGAATGTTCAAAATATAACCGTTTTTAACATTTCATTTTCTATGTAATGTCATCTGTTTACTGTTTATTTACTTACTGCCATTTTGATCAGTGGGACAGGTTAGCTGAGGTGACTGCATCGGGTTCCCTGTGGAGCTCTGAAGAGTTTATATGATTTTTTTTCAGAACAAAAAATCCCTTTGATTTTGCCTCTTTGAATCTTGTTCTGCATTATTGAACTAGCTTAATTGGCTTCCTGTTTTTAAGTGCTTTGGTTTGGAACTCTGAGTGGCAGAATTCCCTTGACGATGTTGCCCTGGCCAACCCTGCTGCCTTTAGATGCGTTTCCTTTCTCTCTCTGTTGTGCTGTTCTTTTTTTTCTGTTGTGACTTTCTGTCACTGGCCATTAGGTTGAACAATGTTTTCAAATGGCCTCAATATTCTAAAGCTGTTACAATTTTTCGGTTGGCGGTTTTTCCTCTCATGCTTCTGCTTAGCTAGCCTAGTGGACGCATGCAGTTTGATCAAGGATGAACAAGCTCTCTATGGATGACGCTAACCTAGAATCCAAACTGATATGGTCCATTTCATCATTGTGGAACGAAGAATATCAGTTTGGAGTTCAGGCACAGATGATACTGGACTCAAAGAAAGTCAATGATTTATTTATTCATGCACTCCCACTGTCTTGTCAGTCAAATTCTATTTTCATCCTTCTATCTCTATATTCTCTGTCTCTCTCACAGTTCACTGCCCTTCGATGGGTGACATTCTGAGGTATGAACCATTGAGCTATAATGGTATGAACACATCATCTGACCCATTGAGCTATAATGGTATGAACACATCATCTGAACCATTGAGCTATAATGGTATGAACACATCATCTGAACCATTGAGCTATAATGGTATGAACACATCATCTGAACCATTGAGCTATAATGGTATGAACACATCATCTGAACCATTGAGCTATAATGGTATGAACACATCATCTGAACCATTGAGCTATAATGGTATGAACACGTCATCTGAACCATTGAGCTATAATGGTATGAACACGTCATCTGAACCATTGAGCTATAATGGTATGAACACATCATCTGAACCATTGAGCTATAATGGTATGAACACGTCATCTGAACCATTGAGCTATAATGGTAGGAACACATCATCTGAACCATTGAGCTATAATGGTAGGAACACATCATCTGAACCATTGAGCTATAATGGTATGAACACGTCATCTGAACCATTGAGCTATAATGGTATGAACACGTCATCTGAACCATTGAGCTATAATGGTACGAACACATCATCTGATCTGTCACCTGGCCCTAGAAAGATCAGTAATGATGAGGAGCGTTGGGGCCTGCCATCGCACGGGGCTGTGAAGCCTGACATTTATATAACCGCACAACGCCAAAGCCTGGTTGGGTAGTTGGTGTTAACGGGTGATGTGCTTGGGTACTGTGTGTGTGTGGAGCAGGACAGCCAGTGTAGCGAACAGTGGAGGCAGGCTGCTGAGGGTAGGATGGCTCATAATAATACCCATTCCAGACATTAATATGAGCCGTTCTCCCCTCAGCAGCCTCCACTGGTAGTCCACAAGGTGTTGGTAGTCAGCCGATTCAGCACTGACCCCATGGTTTCTAATTGATAAAGTAGCTATTACAGTTTGGCTTGACAATGATAGAAGAGTGTAATACAGAACAGGCTCCTTCCCAAATGGTGGATCTGACCGTTGCTGATTTGGCTTAGTCGAACCCACCCTATTTCAAACACAAAGTATTCTCAGATAGGAAACAGACAATACATTTATTTTTCACCATTTCAAAGTAATACAGGAAAGAATAAGTCAGAAAGTCTCAAAGCTCACCCACACTACACAACCCCAATGGCTCTATCATCACAACAGAATTCATCCACACTACACAACCCCAATGGCTCTATCATCACAACAGAATTCACCCACACTACACAACCCCAATGGCTCTATCATCACAACAGAATTCACCCACACTACATGATCCCAATGGCTCTATCATTACTGTGGCAATCATCATAACATAACTAATTTGAAAGGAATAGACTTAAGTCACTCAAAACAGACAGTTTCTTGCCACCTACATAAGTCGAGGTAACCAACCGATTAAACGTTGTTGTATATTCAGATGTTCAAAAAGAAACCAGGTATCGTGATGAAAAGTCCTCTGGAATGTTCATTTGAGAGAACAGAAGAGTTGATGAACACAGAGACAGGTTAAATCATGAGTGTAACCCTGAATCCCAAATCAACCATTAGCCCTCTCACCCTAGACACTTTGGAAGATCTGAGAGGGTTGGATAAGTGTAATAGGATTGTATGGGTGTAAGCAATATAGTGGAACCACCATCTTGCCCTCTGATTGAAACAATTCCACCTGGCTTAAGTCAATGGTGTGAGCAGTCTCAGTCCCATTTGTTCCAGTCAAAGGCATACACTCCCCTTTGTATTTATTTGGACAATGAAGCAATAAAAGTGACACCAGTACATTATTTAAGCAATAAGGCATGAGGGGGTGTGGTATATGGTCAATATACCACAGCTAAGGGCTGTTCTTATGAACGACGCAACACAGAGTGTCTGGATACAACCCTTAGCCGTGGTATATTGGCCATATACCACAAACCCGAGGTACTTTATTGCTATTATAAACTGGTTACCAACTTCATTAGAGCAGTAAAAATAAATGTTTTGTCATACATGTGGTATACAATCTGATATACCATGGCTGTCTACCAATCAGCATTCAGGGCTCAAACCACCCATTTTATAATGACCATTTAGTTCCTATTGGGAAAAACATAATCCGATAAACAACCAACGCAAACTGCAAATACATCCAACAAGTTTGTAGAGTCATAAGCTTGATGTAGTCATTGTGTGCTAGGAATATGGGACCAAATGCAACACCTTTGACTACTTTAATACACTATAAGTGAATTTGTCCAAATACTTATGAAAAAAATAAGGTATTCAAACGGGTTGACTAGATACATTAAGGTATTTCATTTCTAAACAGTAAAACATATGTATGAAAATACCCTCAAATAAAAGGTGACATTCTGTACTATCACCTAATATGAAATATTTTATCTCAAATCCAAAATGCTGGAGAATATGGCCAAATTTGCAAGTTTTAGCTTCACTGTCTAAATAAATCCATAGAGGAGTTCCTATCGACCCAGAATACCCAGCAGTGAGGCCACTCCTACCATTTTCAAACTATCATGACCCAAATCAAACTGTGCTGGATGTGCTATTTTTCTTTCCAACATGGTTCCAGCAACTATAGAGGACGTGTAACCACTAACCAGGCCCGCTCAATGCAGCTTGGTTTGGTTCGGTCCGGTTCAGCTCAGTAGTGTGAAAAGCTCCTCATTTTTACTTGCTCCAGTCACACCCAAAAGGCGTTATTCCCATCGAACCCAGTCCAGTCAGGAGTCCTGTCCACTACATGAGCCACTTGTCTTTCTCCTTGTTGAAGTGTTCGGCCCACTTCCTGGTGAGTTCCAGGTACAGATCTGACCGGTGGGGCTGGTAGTCGAGATACAGCCGCGACACCGTCTTCCTAGGCACCGCCTTCTCAATCTGTGTCCCCTCGTGCCACTCGTTGAATGACGTGATGGTCACAATCTCCGGCCGCACAGACAACGCCGCCTGCAGGCTAGTCTCGTAATAGCGTCCGTTGACCCTGTTCCTCGTATTGTGGTTGTTCCATGGCCTCACTGCGGTGTCGACGTATCCTGGCCCGGCGCTGGGCACAAACAGCAGGTTGTTACCATCACAGAAGGCCTTAACTGCCTTCCAGTTCTGGTGAGAGGAGCCGAAGGAGAAGCCGTTGGAGGCGAAGTACGTATACATGCCGTCGAAGCCACCGGCCAGGATTTCTTGTTTGTGGCGTTCCTCTACAACCAGGGCGAGGAAGACACCATCGTAGGGCGTGCCGCGGAGGGTGTGGGCGCCGGCGGGGTGGAGCAGGTCGGCCCAGGCTTCAGGCGAGGTCAGGTAGGAGTCGTAGACATAGAACAGAGGAAGGATCCGCCCTGTAGTCGACCTGAAGCGGTAGAAGGCGCCGTGGTTCCCGTACCTATGAGGTAAATATTTAGTTTAGTTGATGTTGACATATGCAGCTAGAATCTGAATTGCAGTATACATGCAAATCACACTTATTTTTATAGAGAAGTGAACATGCAAGAAGATAAACTTATCATTAGCATAGATAGCCAATCCTCCAATGTGTAGCACCCACCACAGTCAGATATTATTTAATTTAAATATATATATATATGTATATATTACACACACACTACAGTTCATAAGTTTGGGGTCACTTAGAAATGTCCTTGTTTTTGAAAGAAAAACAATTTTTTTGTCCATTAAAATAACATGAAATTGATCAGAAATACAGTGTAGACATGGTTAATGTTGTAAATGACTATTGTAGCTGGAAACGGCTGAGTTTTAGTGGAATATCTACATAAGCGCACAGAGGCCCATTATCAGCAACCATCACTCTTGTGTTCCAATGGCACGTTGTGTTAGCTAATCCAGTTCATAATTTTAAAGGCTAATTGATCATTAGAAACCCCGTTTGCAATTATTTTAGCACAGCTGAAAACTGTTGGGCTGATTAAAGAAGCAATAAAAGTGGCCTTCTTAAGACTAGTTGATTATTTGGAGCATCAGCATTTGTGGGTTCGATTACAGGCTCGAAATGGCCAGAAACAAAAACTTTTTTCTGAAACTCGTCAGTCTATTCTTGTTCTGAGAAATGAAGGCTATTCCATGCGAGAAATTGCCAAGAAACTGAAGATCTCGTACAACGCTGAGTACTAATCCCTTCACAGAACAGCGCAAACTGGCTCTAACCAAAATAGAAAGAGGAGTGGGAGGCTCCGGTGCATAACTGAGCAAGAGGACAAGTACATTAGCATGTCTAGTTTGAGAAACAGACGCCTCACAAGTTCTCAACTGGCAGCTACATTAAATAGTACCTGCAAAACACCAGTCTCAACATCAACAGTGAAGAGGCGACTCCAGGATGCTGGACTTCTAGGCAGAGTTCCTTTGTCCAGTGTCTGTGTTCTTTTGCCAATGTTAATCTTTTCTTTTTATTGGCCAGTCTGAGATATGGCTTTTTCTTTGCAGCTCTGCCTAGAAGGCCAGCATCCCGGAGTTGCCTCTTCACTGTTGACGTTGAGACTGGTGTTTTGCATTTCTTGTTAACAAACTATAGTTTTGGCAAGTTGGTTAGGACATCTTCTTTGTCCATGACACAAGTAATTTTTCCAACAATTGTTTACAGACAGATTATTTCACTGTATCACAATTCCAGTGGGTCAGAAGTTTACATACACTAAGTTGACTGTGCCTTTAAACAGCTTGTAAAAGTCCAGAAAATTATGTCATGGCTTTAGAAGCTTCTGATATGCTAATTGACATCATTTGAGTCAATTGGAGGTGTACCTGTGGATGTATTTCAATTCCTACCTTCAAACTCAGTGGCTCTTCGCTTGACATCATGGGAAAATCAAAAGAAATCAGCCAAGACCTGGTCTGATACATCCTTTGGAGCAATTTCCAAATGCCTGAAGGTACCACGTTCATCTGTACAAACAATAGTACGCAAGTATAAACACCGTGAGACCACACAGCCATCATACCACTCAGGAAGGAGACGTGTTCTGTCTCCTAGAGATTAATGTACTTTGGTGCGAAAAGTGCAAATCAATCCCAGAACAACAGCAAAGGACCTTGTGAAGATGCTGGAGGAAACAGGTACAAAAGTATCTATATCCACAGTAAAACGAGTCCTATATTGACATAACCTGAAAGGCCGCTCAGCAAGGAAGAAGCCACTGCTCCAAACCCGCTATAAAAAAGCCAGACTACGGTTTGAAACTGCACATGGGGACAAAGATCTTACTTTTTGGAGAGATGTCCTCTGGTCTGATGAAACAAAAATAGAACTGTTTGGCCATAATGACCATCGTTATGTTTGGAGGAAAAAGGGGGAGGCTTGCAAGCCGAAGAACAGCATCCCAACCGTGAAGCACGGGGGTGGCAGCATCATGTTGTGGGGGTGCTTTGCTGCAGGAGGGACTGGTGCACTTCACAAAATAGATGGCATCATGAGGCAGGATAATTATGTGGATATATTGAAGCAACATCTCAAGACATCAGTCAGGAAGTTAAAGCTTTGTCGCAAATGGGTCTTCCAAATGGACAATGACCCCAAGCATACTTCCAAAATTGTGGGAAAATGGCTTAAGAACAACAAAGTCAAGGTATTGGAGTGGCCATCACAAAGCCCTAACCTCAATCACATAGACATTTTGTGGGCAGAACAAAAAAAACATGCACGAGCAAAGAGGCCTACCTGACTCAGTTACACCAGCTCTGTCAGGAGGAATGGGACAAAATTCACCAAACTTATTGTGGGAAGCTTGTGGAAGGCTATCCGAAACGTGTGATCCAAGTTAAACAATTTAAAGGCAATGCTACCAAATAGTAATTGAGTGTATGTAAACTTCGGACCCACTGGGAATGTGATGAAAGAAATGAAAGCTGAAATAAATCATTCTCTCTACTATTATTCTGACATTTCACATTCTTAAAATAAAGTTGTGATCCTAACTGACCTAAGACAGTGAATTTTTACTAGGATTAAATGTCAGGAATTGTGAAAAACGGAGTTTAAATTTATTTGGCTAATCTGTATGTAGACTTCCGACTTCAACTGTAGATATTCCATTAAAAATTACATTAACAATGTCTACACTGTATTTCTGATCAAATTAATGTTATTATAATTGACAAAAAAATTTGCTTTTATTTAAAAAACAAGGACATTTCTAAGTGACCCCAAACTTTTGAACAGTAGGATATATACACTTGTTACAAAGTAGCAGGTTCTGCCAACAGAAGCGTTCTCAATTGGGTGAAGTGTCAGATGTCTACAGAAAATGCTATTATGTGGAATAGTGCTATTATTTTCAAGAGCAAGTTTGGAGTGTGTGAACATTGTAGATGGAGAGATCAGATGATAGAAATGCATCCCCTCCCCCCTCCCTTCTCATTCTCTCTGTGGTTTCTTTTCAGGCAGATGGATAGCACAGTTGGTTGTGCAGAAGTTGGCAGAAACATCTCGCCCTGGAAACAAGGTATACTAGACTTGTCCTCAATCACAATCATCACTGTTCAGTAAGCTTGACAACGATACACCAACCCTACCGCCCAACCCCAGAGGGTGTCTCAATGTTTGGACAATGTTTAGGTGGATCACTATCATGCCTCATTAGATAAACAATCACATATTCGTTTTCTGCCCTCTACGTTTGTCCTCTACTATTGTTGTTGTTATGAATATGTTTGGCCTGACAATGACCATTGGAGTTGGCAAGACGGCGCAAAGAGATGTGGGACCTGCAGGCTACTGCTGTTCTGTTCCATAGCCAAACTCTTTTCATACATTTTTCCACAGGTACACATCTTTTAGTGGCACTATCAATTGTCTAAAGCCCTCAGATGAATACTCTAATAATGAAAGTGAAAGTAATCCAATCAGGACAAAGGCTACTTGCAGTTTCATTCTCTCTACCTCCTTCAGACCTGAAGAGGACTCAGATTTCTCCAGATCCCCAGACCTCCAATGACACTGGACATTAATATGGAAAGCAGAGCTCTGACCTTTGGCTTAAAGTAAGTGAAAAGAAAATCTTCATCTGTATGAGTGTGATGTTGAGAAAGAGAGGCAGAGAGAGCGAAAGGAAGAGAGGTGGGGAGAGCGAGAGACAGCGAGAGAGAAGTGGGGAGAGCGAGTGAGAGAAGTGGGAGGAGAGAGAGACCGATGGGGGGAAGTGAGAGTGGAGATAGAAGTGGAGAAAGGAAAGGAAAGGAGGTTAGATGAGAAGTGGAGTGGCTGGCTAGAGGACGCAGATGTACAGAACAGTCGAAGGCCAATCTACTTGTCAATGATCTAGAGAGCGAGAAAGAGAAAAAGAGGAGATGTGGATGTATAGGACAGTGGAAGATCAACCTACTTGTCAATGATGTATTTGATGTTATCATGCATGCTGAGGTCGGTCCGACCCTTGTACGGCTGGATGTGGAACGCCACCTGTGTGAACAGAGTAGGGATATGGATCATTATAAACCCTTAATAAAGAGGACAATACTCTCTGCAATACACATTTTCAAGGTCTTTGAAGCATTATTATACCACTTGAATGTAAACACGGTTCTGTAAAGGAAGAAGTAACATTCAGTAGTATATCAGCACATTGCCATTTGATTTTGGTATTAAAAAGCAGTATGGCAATGCCTTCAGAATTCAATTGGTAAGGTGTGGTGAGTGGTGAGCACCATCTGTGAGTTTGACTGTTCAAATCACTGGCATAGTAAAATAATCCTAAGGTACATGAACAGACGGAAATATTCAGCAACTCTTAGAGGACAATGGAAATGGATTTCAGAAATGCTTCATTATTGGTAAAACCAATGTGCTTCGTCATGTATCCTCCAACTAGCTTATCCATCCTTAAATAGATAACCTTTTCCTGAGGCTCAGAGAATCAATATGTGGGTACTCAAATTTCATGCATCCCAGTGTCCATCCAGAATGACAGTTATTTTGGGGACCAGGCGAACAGTGTGTGTCAGAGGCCTCCGGGCTGGGATCAGCCAATCAGAGATCACTTAGCTGGTGGATCATCTTTAAATAAATCTTCCTTCTCTGACTCTGGGGCCCCATAGGGATTGTTCCAGGTAACATCAGCAATCAAACAGAATGATGTGTGTGTACGTGTGTGCGAGCGAGAGAGCGTGTCCCAGGAGCTAACTTTAGAGAGAGGAGCAGGATGTGGACTGAGTTTTAGTTTCTTGAAAATTGAAAGAGACTGCAGCGAGGAGGATGAGGAAGAGTGGACCACTGAAGCAGACACTCCTTGCTCCCAGCGATCATATCCATTATCCAAACTCAGGACCTCACCCTCTCTTTGATCTCAAGTGATCCTCCATCCTCTTTTAAGAAAAGAGAAGGGATTTTGGAGTTGTATTCCTTCCAGTGTCGCGGCAGTGAACTTTATCTGCTGGAGATAATAATCAGGATACTGCTCTCTACTTTAAGGCAATAATACTCTCTACTTTAAAGTATTACCTAAGGCCTTTTTCTCTCTGTGACTCTGTGTCTTTGCTGCAACTGAGAGATAATACCTGCCAACCCTTCAATGAACCATACCGGGGCCTTACAGCATACAGCATATGGCATACATATAAGGTCTATACATCAAACATCAAACCAGGATGAAATCGCTTGAGGTTTAAAAACATTTTCTTTAAGGGAGACCTGGATCTGATCCAGATTTCATACACCACACCTTGAAGGATCAACAGGGAGTCTCTCAGCATTTAGATGGCTGTGATTGCTGTGACACAGATGACTGTGTATGATCCAAATTACATGAATACGACTGTGGCAGCTGCCCTCTCTCACCCCAGGATTAGACGAGCCTGATCCCAGATCTCTTTGTGCTGTATAGCCAACACCTACTGTCATTGTTGAGACAGCACAAACATATATTGGACCAATCTTAAACTGCCTGACAACTAGGATGTTTACCTCAGCTGCTGTATAGCAAAAGGTCTACTTCACCTCACCGTCAACAGTTGATAGAACAGTCGAGCCATGAATGACGGAGCGTGGCGGGCTAGATAGAAAGGAAAGAACACCCACTCCCTCTCTCTGGCTCTCTTTCTTTTAAGAGGCTGCAAGGTCTTCATAAACAGTTTCCATGGCAACAATGTGTTTGACACAGCAGCGACCGAGCTGGGCTGTCAGTTTGTGTCGTGGCTGGTTTTGAAATCAGAGGCAGAGTGGCAAGGTGAGCTGATGTGCTGTTCAACGAGGCTCTTTCCTCAGCTGTATAAAGTGTGTGTGTGTGTGTGTGTGCCCGTGTGTGCCCGTGCCCGCACCCGCGCAAGACCCTCTCGTGCCATGCACACAGGCCTCAGGCTGCATGGTCAGCCCCAGTTATGCCAATGCTGTTTGTGTGAGTGTGTCCTTGTGTGGGTGCGTGCATGAATGTACAGCACATCTATACTGGCTTCAATAGACTGAAAGTCAAGCAGTATAAGAGGGGCTTGAACCGTGTCCCCTGAGTCACTCTTCCAAGTCAAATGGAAACTGTCTTCCCTCGGTTTAAAAATCCTGATTATTTTTTTTGTCTGCCTTCAGAGGACCTTGTGAAGCACCCAAAGACTCGTGAGGTTGTTGAAGAAATGTGTTTTCTCTGTCTACGTCAATAATATACAAGATGGAGGAAGAAAGTGGGCTACAACAGATGGTTTTATACATAGAAAATACATTCCAAAATCCCACACTTCACCCTCTAAAAATGAAATGCATTGCGTCTGTCTTCGAGTGAACACAGTGAAGTCATGACGTACACTGTGGCTGCTCACTTAGTTTTGGTAGCAGGAATATTTCTACGTTTTTATCTAGGCTCAAAGGCCATGACTGATACTCACTTAGACTACTACAACAGAGGTCGGAGTTAACATAGTCTCTTGTGACATACTGTTACACAATCTGAGTGAACAACATAAACCTGGAAGCACCTACCAACCAATCATCACTGCCAGCCAGCCATGGTTGGGGTGAATTCCATTTCAATTCAGTCCAATCCGGAAGTCAACTGAAATTCCAACTGACTGAATTGGAATGGAATCGACCCCAACCATGCAGCCAGACATTTATGAATTCAGTAAACCACCAGAAATTGTAAAAACATACCGGTTCTCTCACCAGTTACCTTGATGCTGTGTCTGTGGGCAGCGTCCATGACAGCAGGCACCAGGTCTTCACATGGCTCACCATGGTTGTCTGCAATGCCAGGTGGATACCAGGACAGAACCAGTACACCTGAGGCGGAAACAGTTAGTGATGTCTCTGGTATAAATATTGACATAAGGATAGAACAACCCTTCATACAATTGGTGCAGATGAATGGAGGAGTTTAAGTGAAGCTACTTTAATACTTCAATATTTGAGAGTTACAGTATCATGTTCAGGACACCTTTTGGTGGTAATATTTAAGTTTGGGGGGTTAGTGGTGCCAAAATCCCTCACCTGCTGCAGCCGCTTCAATTTGCGACATATGTGACTCCAGCACGGAGGGGTCTCTAGAACTGTATGGTCCTAGCTCCGGGAAGAAACTCGACGCAATGTCCTCTGGAGGAGTATGTCTTCCTTTGGCGTGGCTGGGGGCGATCTTAGGGTCCCAGTGCGGCACTAGCACATGGTCCCAGTGAATATATTTACCGTCCATCTGTGGGGTGCCATACCACAGGTAATAGAATATTTGTACGTCGTAGAATATACTGTAGTCACGGTCGGATTTTGTGAAGACGACTTTGGTGTCGCTGGCTAGATGGGACTGACCAGGGGAAACTACCATGTCGTTTGAGACTGGCCGTCGATGGTCGCCTCCTCTTTCCCTCACAAACTCTCCCATCCCCGGGGCAAGGTCTGAGAAGCCATCGCTGGGTTTCAGTGTTCTGAGGCCCATCATGGTCCCGAAGATGAAAAGAGTGAATAAGAAAAGTGCAATGAAAGCTTTCTTGCGCAGCCGTGTCATTTTGGTCGCTGTCCGAGGTGCTGAAAGTAGCCTATAGACCGCTATGTGCTTTCGTTGAAACTATATCATAAGTAGATCTATGTCAGTCTCTTTCATCAACATGTAGCCTATAGTCTTCAAGTATACACACTTAGCAAGAAAAAAATGTGGGAAAAGCCACTCAATCTCTGCAGTGGCTTGTGCGTTTCGTTATAGATTTCAGAGTGCCAGCGTTCGTGGCTTGAGTTCGATTTTCGACTTGAACGCAAAGAATCGAATACATGTCCCTTCAAACATCTAAGCTATAGCCTCTCAAACCATCATTTTTCCTGATAATGTGTTTTTAACCGAACCTCTCCTTTCTCCCTGTATATCCATGAAGAGCAGATATGTCTCTAACAGTTACAGTTTAGCTTCTCATAATGACTGACTGTCATTACCATTTCAGGGCATCGTCATGTTAGGGTTGTTATGCTTCCCGACCACCGAGAGCTCAAGAGATGGAGACAAAAAAAGCATGTCGCTCTGTTCATATTTCAAAAGACAATCTCTGGAGCTTTTTTCAAACTGCCTCCTGCACACTCCCAATTGTTCTTCTCGACTGTTAATTCATCACATAGTTCGTAGCACAGTTACCTTTGTCTTCTGCAATTGCTCTCGCCCGCCTGCTAACGCTACCCCTTGTTTATCCCGTCTCTTGTCTCCCTTGATTATGCATTTAAACATGCTTTTCCGGGAACAACCCGTTAGAATCCATCACATCTCCAGAACCGTAGACTTGGTCGACGTTCGGTTTTAGGCAGACGGTTTTTAAATGGATCGTTTTCTCACGAAACTCAGCAGGAGGAAGAGGGGGAGGGGTGGCTGAGCACCAAGCTGCGGGGGTGAGCAGGGTGGGTGGGATTAACCCTGGTTTTATTGTCTATGGATTAACCCCGCGCACTGTTCTGAGAGGAAAATAGAACGCGCGTGGAACAAATGGGTAGCCTATTATTGCTTTTGCCTTCGTTTGCTCTATATATGGTTACTTTAACTCAGTATCTATGGGTAGAAAGAAGTAGGATACGTTGCATTCTCTTGCTATCCTCCTATTTGAAAATCCGTTCTCTCACGGATCATTTGGCTGTTCACACTATAGGCTATGTTGGCTTTATGTTACAATATGGACACATTGACGTCTATTTATTGCACAAAAGAGATTAAACTTGTATGATTTTGGCTATATGAAATAGCCTATGGCTACAGGCTGTGGAACACAGTTTGTCAGTTTATGGTAGTGGAGAGTGAAAGCAATGACAAAGATAAAATAACAGAGGGCTAAGGGCTCTTGTGTGGCACCTTGAGCACTTTTATGATTTATTTTGTTCCATACCAATAAAGATAGAAGCAAACAACTCAGAATCGTAAATCTTTGAAATACTTCGCCTTGATCATTATTGCATTTCACACGGGATATTTCCAATTCCACGAAGCATCCGTGGGCTGAGGATGTCGAAAACATTAAAACATTTAAATATGTGGAAGCTTTGAAGTTGATGGTTGAGATGAAAGATGATGCCACCCACCACATCATTTTGGACGAGCTAGAAGGCCTGGCAGGATTAGCTACTGGGAGGCAGATACCCACTCGCACGGTGAGATTAGGGCCGCAGCACCGGCAGCGGGCACTGGGAACCGGAGTGGAGTGGACACCCACGGCTAGGATCTTCTCCCCGGATCGAGTCCACTGGCACAGCTAGCCTCTCTCCATAATAATCAGTCAGGGTTTTCTGTTATGGAGGGAACCTGACTGTGCTTGTGTTGCTTTTTATAGGCTAAGGCTTCTTATTTTTATTTTTTTATTTTATTTTGTAAAGGCTTCTTATTTTACCCATCATTCAAATATCATTCGCATATATAGCTAACAAAATTTGTTTCATTATGTTATTCTGTTGATATTGTCTTCATTATGATTTGTATATGAGTTTGTCTTTAGGTTTCATGCATCAAAATATAAACTCTCCATCTATTTCATTCAAACAAGCCTCGATCCAGTATAGGCCCCCGCAAAATTGTAACAGAACCAGAGTGACATCTAGTGGGATGAGAGAGACATTGTTTAACAGTAATCTTGATGTGAGAAATATGACTGGTGAGCATCCGAGGCATACGGTATTAATGAAAGTGACAGGTTCAGTGGTCTTTAGCGATGATGGAGAAAGATGTCATCTCTCACTGTGTGCATGCATATACATCCGTTACCACTAGGGGGACTCCGTGTATCATTAAAACGAGTTTGAATTGTGAGAACAATTTATCATGGACACTTTTCGTTGTCGAATAACGATATAGCTCGAGAAACCTTGAAGTAAATCATCAATCCCGTGTTGTAGCTCTGGAATTGACTTTATATGAAAAAATACAACGTTGTGTCTTGATAAATGAATCCTTCTTCTGAATACTAGGCCTAGTCTTCGTGGACGGGCTAGATAGAACTTTCAAAAAAAACATTAACGGTTTGTTTTTAGGGCGTTCGCTTTAACGATAAGAGCTGTCCGAGGTGCTGAAATAGTCTAGTGATAAGTAACCAAAAAGAAACTGGTTCGAATACGCAAGTCTGTCGATATGCCCTTGAGCAATGCACTTAATCCTAAATATCACAAGGGGCGCCGTACTACTGACCTTGTAAAACAACACGTTTCACTGCACCTATCCGGTATATGAGACAATAAAACAGAGAACAAAAATGCTATTTGAGCGTTTATCGTCAAATGTGAGCTAGAAATGTTATCTGCTCTGACACACACACATACACACTCAAACACACGACTGTGAATATCTGAAATTCTTATGTGAAAATGAACTGTTTTTTAGGACCGTTGTGCTCAACCCCTTTTGGCAGATAATCAGCAAAACCAACAGACAGTGTCACAGTAGTTTTATGTATTGGTTCCCTCAGCAGATGGCTTAGAGATAAACTGTCTCACCTTAAGATCTCTCAACAGCCCCAATAGTCTTATTCCATGTTACTGACTTCAACACATGAACCAATCAAACACTCTAGATACATTTTATTCATTGTTAAAAACGGGTAATCATACTACTGAACTACTGAACCAAAATTGTATAGTGCCTGGTTTAGTATACATTTGAAGAACTTCCAAACATTGTCAAATGCTATATTTTTACATCATAAATGTATCAATTTACATACATTTAAGTTGGAAGGTAAAACCAAATCAAATATGGATGTGGCTGTAAATACTACATCATTATCATACTCCATCAGCCAGTGTGCTTCAATATAATAGAGTACCTCTTTGCACATTGCCCTATGTGCTTCTATTTGAAATTATGGTGCAGTAGTGTACAATGCACTGCTGAAATACTTGGGTTGTAAATTACAGTATATTCCACTCATTATCTGAGTTTCATTGATACACTGTAAGCTGATGATTTTGTCAAGCAGAGAGAGAGAGGTGATACTGTAGCAGTTACAGTAACAGGTCACATAGAAAAGTTGATTCTTGTGCAATGTTGCATGGGGCAGAACTGGCATAACAGGCTATCCCAATACCTTTTTACTGTAGGCTTCTGCTTTACAGTACATGCCATACTACCCCTATATCTTATGATTTATTCTATGTATGTGCTGTTTACAGTAAGATTACTGAAACGGTAAGACATTTTTCTCAACATGCTCCAAACTTAACATTGGATACAATTTTATTTGTTTTATGCTGTAAAATGGTACATACTGGTACATAGCTATATACCTTCTATTCAGCATTTCAAAAATATCCGTTTTGAAAATTGTATCATGCATTAACTAAACAGTGAGCCTATCATTATTTGATGCATTGGTGACTAAAGAAAATGTTCTCATGGTATTTCACAAAAAACGTTGACATTGCATGAATAACTCATGGGTGAAAGAAGTGTTTAACTCCAATGAATGCTCAATCAAAGGTTCTGAACATAAGACAAGTGTTATCAGTTATGACCACGTGCATCTAAAGAATTGACCACAGTAATTGAAAAAAGTAGATGTAAAAGCCACAATCTTTTCTAACAAAATGTTAGTTTTTTTTGTGGGAGAGAAGACTATCTGACAGAACATCATAGTATGATATATGGATCAGGTATAGATGGATCAGCTTATTGATCAGTGCTCTGCCCCCTGGGGGAGGAAGGTGAGAGGGGAGCTGACAGCTGAAACCATATGGAGCCACTGGGCTGTTTTCTCATTCAACCAACCACAAGGCCCCTAACATGTGTGTTTCACAGGTGAACTACTCAAAGCAGTTCTTGATATGAAAACATGGATCAGTACACCTCATGCCCCACACAACATACACACAATAAATGAATGAATCCTCATCAAAAGATAAACACAATAGACTCTTGCAGCCTGGTTGTAGATAATCTTACAGATATCCTGCCTGCTGTTAGAGGAATGATGGTCAACACATAGACCCCCCCAGCCCTTTCAGTCACTATTACATAACATCTGGTGGTGTGGGTGTACGCATTTGTGTGTTTGCTAGCATGCGTGTGTGTGTGGCAGTTGGGTGGGGGGTTACAGTGTGTGTGACCAGTGAGCACGTGTCCAGGAATTGTAATTACTAAGCCCCAGTGTATGACACGGGTCACCTTAAGGCCAGCCCTCTTTGTTCTCTGACAGACAGATCCAGGGCCCATCGTCTCCATGGTGACCCAGAGAAGCCTGCAGTGTAGCAGCCTGGCCTGAGAGACAGAGGATTATTAGAGGAGAATATGAATGAAACCAGTCATTTAGCTTTAATTAGCTAACCCCTCTCGCTCTTCATCTCTCTTTCTCTCTTTCTCTCTGTCCCTGGATCCCTCCATCTGCCACACTCCCTCTTTCTTCTTCTTGCTCTCTCTATCACTCTTTTTCTCTCCCCATATCTCTCTCTCTTTCTTTCTCTTTCTCGCTCTCTCTCTCTCTCTCTACATATCTCTTTGGTAGGTCATGCTCTAGGATGATTCATGGTTTGGTAAGATGGAGAATCCTATGTCCATCCCAAAATGACTGTCACACGTGGTCTTGTTGGCCCACATGTAAAGAAGAAGGGTAAGGCAGGAGGGTGCAGGTGATGAGGTTCCCTTGTATCAAATGAAGTCTTGTAGCCTATTGAGTTAATGCTGCATAGTCAGTGCTGTAAGGAAAGCCGGATGACACCTGCACTGTCAATGTCATGACAGTTCCCACTGAAAAGCATAGATGGCTGAGTTAGAGCGCAGATCCGGTAAAGGTGACTCATCGTCACGGAACCATTGGGTTTCAGAGGCCATAAATAGCTGTGTCAATATGTGTCAAATCTGTGCCGGGACCGACAGGTTTTACATATAGCCTAGAAGTGTTGCCTATAAAGATAGGCCCTCCTCTCACACAAGGCAACACAATCCCTCTGTTTACGTTCACATTCATTATCTGCATCCGTCAGCGATTCTGAGGGAAATCAGTCAATTAAAAGACCTTTCACAGACCGTGCAAGTTATGGTATATGATGAGCATCCTTCACCGGAGGGTTGTGTGGAACGAATATCTCAAGAGATACGCATTCATTTATTTGTTTACAGCGTGTGGTCGATAGTAGTCCTAAACATGTATGACAGTAGCAAAATATCTTAGCTCAAATTGTTTCAAACGAAATAACGAAGGTGAATGCATGTAGGCATATCCTGGATATTTTTTGCAAGATCAGCTACTTTAAATGTTCATGTTTTTTTCCTGTCCCTTGCTGAATGTATTTTTCTGATATCGACCTATGTTCTGTTTGGTTTATATATGTATTTTAATGTGATGTTTGTAGTGTGTTTTGTGTGAATGCAACAAACTTAAACAGAACACAGCTATAGGTTGATTTCTGCTTCTGGATTTAGATGTAATTCGTTTTAACTTCAAACATGATGGTGTGGAATGTGGAAGAGCAAGGTTTAATTTGGATGGTTTCCGTGAAACCATGCACATGAGTGACTGACTATGCATATTCAAATGCTCCAGGCAGTGTGGGGGTTGTGGCTCTCTCCTGTCCTGAAAAAGAGTGGGGCTCGCTCAAGGCCCCGCTGCTAACAGTTAGGTGGTCCTTGCCACTGATTGGTCGCTCTGTGAATTTGGGCCCTATCACCGTGGAATGTCTAATTTATCAGCCAGAAGATCGCAATTGAGCATCACATGGGCTGGACCGAAAAGGTGGGGGTTGATATTAGAGGTATAGGAGAGTCAGAGGGGGCTCGCTCTCCATATTGTACAAGAGACCAGGAGAAAGAAAATACAATATTTTTCAAAGAGGGATTACTGAAAAACGGGCTTGTTGACGATACAACCAGCGTTTATTGTCTGATTCTTCTGGAGTTGTAGGAGACCCAGGAACCCCCCAAACCATGGCAGAAGGTACAGGCAATTGTTCTAATGGTTCCAAAGGTTCTTTGAAGATCTTTGGGGGGGATTCGATGGAAAGATCTCTTTATGAGAAGAGACAAAAAAAAAAAGAGGGTGGGTTGGGTTTCATTGCATTGTCTTTCAGATTTGGGGATTCTTTTGAGAAATGCTTCCCAGCAGTCTTACACCACTGGTTGTCAGGGCGAAAGTATCTCCAACCCTCTTTGATTGTCTCCACTGCTGACCCGTTCCTCTTCTGCGTCTTTGTTATTGAACCGTTTGCGGGAAAGTGTTGTGTAGAGTGGAGAAGGGTTGGAGGTGGACAGGGCCGGGCAGGGGGATTTGGGAGAGGAGGACACGGTAAACCTGGATTAAAATATACCCGGGAAAGGGATGGGCTCTTATTTCGAACAGCAGTTTACAGGTAGGACTGTCATCAGTGTTCAAATTAGGAACATTCTCCGAAACACTTTTGCCTGAGAATGTTGTTGTGATTATTTGTTCTTCGATTTGGAACCTACTATCTCTTTTCACGGAAGAATGGTTTTCAGTGCTTGCGGTGAAGTTTTGGGATAAAGTATGACTATAGGTGATGCCTTTGGCTTTATACTTTTCATTGGTAACTGAATATTCAAGATTAATATTTTCTATATTTTTTTCTTCAAATATTCAAAGATATTGTGTTCTCGTGGCTCCTCATGGGATGAAACTTTTATTTAGGCTACATTATCAGAGTCAATCCCTTGTGTGCTTGGGAATTATTTAGGCCTGTACCGTGTAAATCAACAAGTTACAATCTGGATTATTATAATGATTGATCAGTTTAAAAAGTTTATATTTATTAAATTGATCAATTTTGATGATATTTTTTTTTTTTACACATATTAGTATTTATAATAATGCATAATTATTATCGCCTTGTTATGTATAATACTTATTATGTATATTATTATCACTATTAGCGTATACGTTTCCATTTCGAAACAACTTGAAAAAGAGACCGTCTAATATTCCAGCTTTTCAAAATAAAAAAATGTATATCGTATGGATAATATATCGACATTGTTTCGAATATCAGCAGTGTTTACAACCATGTGTTCCTAGCTTGCTGCGCTGCTCTCTAGCTCTATCCCATTTCGCAACCCATTAAATGCCTTCTTCAAGGCACTGATTCTGAAAAACATCAGTGTAAGAGCCGGCCCAACTCGTTTTCCTGCCAGGATTGTTGACAAGATATGATATATTTCAAACATCTATATTTTCTAAACTGACTGAGTGGCATTATTTTTCTCTCGAAAGGGGGCTGTGCAAAGAACGAAGAGGAGGAAGCCACTGGATCGGAGGAGGATCTGGGTTCGTCTCGTGGCAGCGGCGTGTGTAAATGGTTCAACGTCCGGATGGGTTTCGGGTTCCTGTCCATGACCAACATAGATGGGACACCGCTCGAGGAGACTCTCGATGTATTCGTTCATCAGGTGAGCTCCATTGTGGGTCTGGGACTCGAAGAATGTGGTGTTGATGTTCATCAAGGCCTGGCTCGAGCTCGAATCAGGTCCAAATGCCCCCTTGTCGCGTTTTTGTGCAAGTGTATGTCTTAAACTTAAATATCACACGTTTGTGATGTTTTCGTTAAGGTAGGTAATTATTCGTTTCCCTCCGTGATTTAGCATTTTCAGCGTTTTAATTTATGATTAGAGATTGATCGATCATGCAAATATATAGGCCTATCTATCATTGTTTATAGTGCTTGAAAAATCCATTTCCTGCACTCATTCAAAACGAATTCATAGTTTACATGTTTTCATAGATTAGGCAAGAGGCAATAGGGCTTTTAATTTATTTTAAACATTTGACAACATTATCTTGAAATAGTCAGCTGATTCTAGTTTGAGCCTTTACCAAAATAGGTAGGCCTATTTTTCAGCAGTGCGTGTGGTTAATAAGTTATTTTTACAGACTAAAAAACTCTTATTAGGCCTACATTAGTTTATTACTCAGTTATAACTTATTATGTAGCTAATATTTCCAAATCAAAACCAGCATCATAAATAAAGATGTTCAGATGATATTTCATAACTGGAACCCAAGGCCCATCATCTTTCTAGCCTGCATGATGGCAACTGAAATCAGTTGTAAAATAAGAAGCTTAATGTTGTTGTCAAGAAGTGACATAATGTGAAATAACTTCTCGAAAGGAACATATAAGACAGCCAAGAACAAAACTGCTTGGTTTAATCAATCAGTTGTTGAATCTGATTATGTTTCTGATTAGGTGTTGCAAGATTATGGTAGCCTTTAGGGAAATTGATTTTCATATTGCCCTAAAACTAGCTAATGAATGAAACACTTACCGACAAAAATCATACTTTTTCATAATAATAGATTGTTTGTATTTGTTATTTTAATAAACCTACTAGAAAATGAAAGGTCTGAGAATGAGAATATTGATTTTGAAATAACAAAGAACGGGTTCAATATAAAACAAAATATTGACAATTTTTTGTTTTCCTAAAACGTTACAAAGGCTGATAATGAATGACAGTCAATCCTGGGGGAATAAGTGTTATCTAACTTTTCGGAATTAGTAAAACAGGAGGGGAAATCTAATCTTGTTTCAAATGGAATGGAATGCGAAGCATCCTAACAGAAGGACAACCTAATGAATCCAGGGTTGTTTCATCAATTTAACCTGTAGATTATCAACAGGGCTGAGTACCATAATGGCCGAGACTCTTCCCTTCTCCTCTATCCTTCCTGAGTTAAGGTAGAGCTCTGAGGGACTTCAAGGTAGAGTTGGGCCATGACATTTAAAACATGCTAACCGGGGGAGATTGATTTACATGGGGATTTGGTCCGAAAGTGCTAATATTAGCAATTGCATTTAGAAGGAGTAGACAGGGAGACAGGGGTTAGTCTAAACGGAGATCGACAGGGGTTAGTCTAAACAGAACAAGGCTCGTTCCTCTCAATCCCCCTCCAACCCTGCTTCCTGTTATAAAGGCCTTCAAACATCAGGGGACTTGGCCTCTCGTATGGCAGCCCACCCACCCCAAACTAGCCATACCCTGACTCCCACCCACCCAGCCCCTCTGCCCATAGCCCCAACCCATCCACCCCCAGTCCTCCGCCCTCTGTAAAAATTGAGTCCTGACCTCAATTTTCTCTGCTACATGTTACCATAAATTGCTTAATCGAAAGGAAGAAAATTAGTGATTCACCTTTTAAAAAGTTCTCAAACTCCCACATTACCCTGCTCCTAATCCACCTATGCCCTTATAGGGGGGGCCTGTAGGTGCTGCTGGACAATGACTGCTGTTATCAATGTAGCAGAGAGGAAATCCTGCTGGCTGTGATCTTGTACTAATCTGTGAATGATCTGGCTAATATGTGAATGAAGAGTGTGTGGTGGAGAGATTGTGTGTGTGTGTGGGGGGGATTAAGAGTGCGTGTGTGTTGGGTTATTATGAGTGTGTGATTGTGTGGATAAGTGTGTATTTGTGTGTGAGAGAGAATGAGATTGAAAGAAACAGAGAGATAAAGGGAGAGCTTGAGAGCTGTGTTAATTCACAAGAAAGCAGTCGAGAGAGGTAGAGGTGTGGGGGGTGATTGAAAGAGGAGAGTTCAGGGGACAGTTCCGGGCCGTTCAGCTCCTGACGGGGGTTGGTACTGAAGGAAGGAATGCTGAAGGTTGTCAGGCCATCATGACCTGGATTCCTTTCCCACCATGATCACTTCAACCCCCCCAGAAGAGAGATGGGTGTCTGAGTTAAGACAGGTGGCATGCAAACTGACCCTCCACATCACAGCCCTCTCCCCATCATCATTATCAAATGCTACTCTACAACATTTTAAGATTGGCTTGAACAAAACAATTCTATGAGCAGAGTATAATGATGAGTGACACTTTCTGTGTCTCTGGAAGGTCTTGAACAAGGCATGATTCTTCACATTGAGCTCTTTAGACTTATACATTTGGAACACTCATGGTATCAAATTGGTGTCATACCTACCGCTGCTCAGGCAGCTTGGCAAAGCACATGAAGAAGATAGAACTAAGTTGCCACGAAATTCAAGCTTCCCTTTCCAGAGCCCCTGGATCAAGGGTGACAATGACAAGGAAATGTCTTTCTCAAGGTGGACACAAATGTTCTTGAAACCATTCTTTATGTGCCTTTGGCCAGCTTTGGCCAGCAAAAATTAACCCCCATTTCCCAGCATCTTTAGCAGTGATCAGTCTGGGACTTGACCAGATGTAGTTCTTTTGGAGAGTCTATTGGCTGGTGTGTGTGTGGTGGTGGAGAGAAAGGTGAGGTGGTTGGAGCTTGGAATGCTGTGACTATCTTGGGGGAGGGGTAACGCTGTCCACACACACACACATTCTGAAGGGGGAGGGGTGTTGTAAGTAGTCATTGATGTTTTAACAGGGCTGTCAATGGGACTGGAATCTGGATTGGCTGAGGGGTTAGCCCCTGAGAGAGAGGGCCTGGATGTTTCCATTGATGTATTGAAACCTATGCAGAACATTGATGTATGCATGTACAACCCAATTAAGGAACAGCTCTTAGCTGTAATCACCTCAGAAGACAACATGTGAAGCGGACCAGCTATTTGCACAAGCAATTAATTCCTATTTTTGTGTCTGCTTCTTGACCAGGCTGGGAAATACATTCACACCGTGTAGGCACAGGAAGGGCACCCTATCTGGTCTCAGAACTGCTCTCCACAGTCCTTCATAGGCTTAGAACCATTCCCTCACAGAGTAAGCTCTCGCTCTACCCTCACCTAGAACAGTTCTCATGCCGCACTCATGCTTCTTCTCCCCTACAGAAAGCAAACTGGACATAGAGATCTTCTGGCTTTGGAACAGTTTCCTATCCCTGTTCTCTAACCACCTATTCCACCTCTCAACCTACACAGAGCAAGCTGCACATGGAGGGCTTCCGTAGCCTGAAGGAGGGCGAGGCGGTGGAGTTTACCTTCAAGAAGTCGTCTAAAGGCCTAGAGTCTGTCACGGTGACGGGGCCAGGGGGAGCACAGTGTGTGGGCAGTGAGAAGAGGCCTAAGGGGCAACAGAAACGACGCTCCAAGGGGGACAGGTGAGACTGTTCAATTAACATCTTTAAATGGCGCATAGCCGAACCATGCATCTCCAGATATCCCCACTCACTCAAAATAATTCCATGATTCGGAGACACTGTAAGACCCTGCTTATAGTATTAAATATGAAGATCGCTGCAATATTAACAACGAGCTTATCTGGCAAGGTTGTTTACAAATAGTCTGAGGGTGTTGAAGTCACTGAAAATATCTGGTATCATCATCATGAAAGTTGGCAAGTTTACGGTTTTAGCCACAATGCTGACATCAAACAGACTTATCTATCCTCTTTGGGGGAAATTCAGGACAGAGTTACACACGTATAAATATAACTTTATTCCCTTTGTATGTACTTTTCTCTCTATGCATATTCTGACATTGAACTTAAGCAGTGCGGGTATATTTATTATATCATACTATTGTATACTATTCTCCATATTATAATTATATTGTAGGCTATACTACTTCCAATGTTACCATTAATGATCTGAATGTGGCAACTTTCTGAACGAATAAAACCAACTTCTTGGGGTTAGTGCGTAAAGGCTCTATTTTTCCATGAAGTAGGATTCATGATTATTCCCTAAACAGAAATCATGTGTAAAATCAAGAGTGTTTTTAAATCTACCCATGGGTTCTGAAACTGAGACAAATATGCATATGTTTTCATGACTATCTTTCTATATTTTGAATGCATTTTCCATAGTCTACATTCAAGTCTTACCTACATATGCTAAGTCTGCGTTAAAAAGGCGTACATTTCCTAGGTCTGAATCGGCACCTATGTGCCTATTGATTCTTATGACATCAAACACTGCATAGATGTGAGTGTATCTAACACGGTCTCTGTCTCTCTCGCTGACTCACAATCATAACAGTGGGATTCAGACGTAAAGAGGGAATAGGGGATGCAGAAAAGGGAAAAGGATCCTATCCATTTAATTGATACCAGATGTAAGTGCCCTGAGAGAGGTCATAGGTCATGGCTGCCATGGCAACGGTGGGTGTGTTGTGTAAATGAGGTGGGGGGAAGGCAAAGCCAGAGAGAAAGAGGGGTCAGGGGTTAGAGCTCAGGGTGCAGTATTGAAACAAAGAGCCCCCTCTGCTCTCCTCTCCCACCCTGGTGCCCACACTGATCAATAACCAACGGCTCCCTAGGAGAGGGTCTATGTGTTTGTGTATGTGTGTTTGGTAGGGGGTTGGTACTCAGAGGAAAAGGGCAGAGGACAGAGGAAGGAGGGAAGTGGTAGTAAGCTTGGGAAGGTTCTGATGCTCCAGGGCTTCATCTGCATTGGAGTTAATGCAATTACAAAATTCCCCATTGTCATTATAGTCTCAACATCTACTGATTTAAGATTGTGTGACATGTCTGTATTAAGGCATTGGTTTTAATGCACTATACACCTCCTAAAATGATCACACACAAGCATACACCTACACACGCACACATACATACAATCATGCAGTAAATAAACTATGCATACATAAGAGGCCGTAATTCTATTAACGCGGATACTTTCTCAAGATTGACTTAATCATATAATATACTGAACAAAAAATATAAACGCAACATGTAAAGTGTTGGTCCTATTTTTTCTTGAGCTGAAATGAAAGATCCCAAAAATGTTCGAGGCACAAAAAAGAATGTCTCTCAATTTCTTTCCACAAATGTGTTTATATCCCTGTTAGTGGTCCTTTCTCCTTTGCCAACCTAATCTATCCACCGGACAGGTGTGGCATATCAAGAAGCTGATTAAACAACATGGCCATTACACAGGTGCACCTTGTGCTGGGGGAAAATAAAAGGCAGCTGTTTTGTCACAACATAATGTCTCAAGATGTCTCAAGTTTTGAGGGAGGGTGCAATTGGCATGCTGTCTGCAGCATGTCCAACAGAGCTGTTGCCAGATAATTTAATGGTAATTTCTCTACCATAAGCCGCCTCCAACGTTGTTTTAGAGAATTTGGTAGTACATCCAACCTGGCACAAATGCAGACCACAAGTAACCACCCAAGCCCAGGACATCCAGTTTCTTCAACTGCGGGATTGTCTGATGAGGGGGGTGCTGAGGAGTATTTCTGTCTGTAATAAAGCCCTTTTGTGGTGAAAAAATCATTCTGATTGGCTGGGCCTGGCTCTCCAGTGGGTGGACCAGGCTCTCCAGTGGGTGGACCAGGCTCTCCAGTGGGTGGACCAGGCTCTCCAGTGGGTGGACCAGGCTCTCCAGTGGGTGGGCCTATGCCCTCCCAGGCCCACCCATGGCTGCGCCCCTGCCAAGTCATGTGAAATCCATAGATTAGGGCCTAATGAATTTATTCAATTGAGTGATTTCCTTCTATGAACTGTAACTCAGTAAAATCTTTGAAATTGCTGCATGTTGCGTTTATATTTTTGTTCAGTATAGATGAGATCTGGGGAAATTCAGGAATCTGAAACTAAATGTGGAAGAACACTGCCCTCTGGTGGAAGAATGTGTTACCTGTCTGAAATTATTATATTTGTGTGTTCTCCTCTCCCACTGTGTTCTAGATGCTACAACTGTGGAGGACCTGACCACCATGCCAAAGAATGCCAGCTACCTCCTCAGCCCAAGAAGTGCCATTTTTGCCAGAGCATCAGTCACATGGTGGCCAACTGTCCAATCAAAGCACAGCAGTCCTCCCCTGGCGTTCAGGGAACAGCATTGTCACTGAGGGACGAGGAAGAGGAGCAGAGCCATGCCCCCTTTCCCCCCAGGGAGAGCTATGATTGATCGATTCAGGGATTCAGCCAATCAAAAGGTTTCATTGGAGTGCTGCTTTTGGAACTACATCAGGTTGTCTTTATTTATCGCACAAACAGCAAGAAATGTGTACTTTTATTGATGTGATAGTTGAGATTGAGAGTTAGCTCAGTGTTTTAATTGTATTTTCCCTGCTGCAGCTAAATAAGAGGTAGCCTATGTGGATTTTCCTGGAGATGATTGAGTGCTCTGCTCTCTCACTGTATACCATGTTCTCCCAAAAAGCTTTTGTTAGAAAAAGGTAAAGGAAATACAATCATACAAGTGAATGTACAGATATAGGTGTCCTGACTCTAAGACTGTTTCATGGACAAAAAGGAGTGTGTCTTTCTGCTTATTGAAATCTTCAGGTATTATAAGTCGTTGTGCATTTCTACGGCCAAGTGAATGTTTTAACCCTTTCTGCTGTATGAATGTTGGTACACCATGGTTGCCGATTGGACTGTGTACAATACAGCTTGTCATAAGTGCCATAGCCTGTTCATTTGTCTCATGGGTGATTGGATGTGGCTCCCTCCCTTACAAAGCCTTGACTCAAGGCTAAATGCGAGACCAGCATTGATTGTATGACAGTCTGTCTGTCTGTCTGTCTGTCTGTCCCACAGTTTTTACTATGGATGTAAACATGGCTTTCTAACATATTCTACATATCAGGGGTGTTCTCATACACTGCCCAAATACATGACTTGTTTCTCATTGTCTCGTTGTACTATTTAGAAAGCCAAAGGTATTACATGTTCTTTCTTGGATGGACCTGAGCATTATTTTTTTTCTTTAAGGACATATTTTCATGATTGAGTGCTAGGATAAAGGGACTCAAGTGTTGAATAAGATGGTTATAGGTTTAATATTTACTCCTCTTTTACAGGAGTGGATAGAATATTTTACACCACTTAAATGTATATAGATATGATCTTTTTTATATTTATTATTTATTCATCGTCACTCTCTACCTTTCTTTCTAATAGATAAAGTATCACAATTTGTAGCTTAATTCTTTTTAAACAGAAACCGGCTTTGGTTCTAGCCTCTTGATAGATTCGTGGTTGTATTAAGCAAACAATTATGCCTTACTTTTTACTTTCTCTTTCAATGGGCTTCATTTTCAGTTGACTTCATAATATACACTTTAAATACAAAAGTATGTGGACGCACTTTCAAATTAGTGGATTCGGCTATTTCAGCCACACCCGTTGCTGACAGATGTATAAAATCCAGCACAGTCATGCAATCTCCATAGACAAACATTAGCACTAGAATGGCCTTACTGAAGAGCTCAGTGACTTTCAACATGGCACCATCATAGTATGCCACCTTTCCAACAAGTCAGTTCATCAAATTTCTGCCCTGCTAGAGCTGCCCCAGGTCAAATGTAAGTGCTGTTATTGTGACGTGGAACGTCTAGGAGAAACAACGGCTCAACTGCAAAGTGGTAGGCCACACAAGCTCACAGAACGGGACCGATGAGGGCTGAAGCGTGTAGCGCGTACATTAACTCTTTGTCGGGAGCGTCATGAAATGGGTTTCCATGGCCGAGCAGCCACACACAAGCCTAATTCACCATGTGCAATGCCAATCATCGGCTGGAGTGGTGTAAAGCTCGCCACCATTGGACTCTGGAGCAGTGGAAAGGCGTTCTCTGGAATGATGAATCAAGCTTCACCATCTGGCAGTCCGACAGACTAATCTGGATTTGGCGGATGCCAGGAGAACGCTACCTGCCCCAATGCGTAGTGCCAACTGTAAAGTTTGGTGAAGGATAAATAAAGGTCTGGGTCAGTTTTTCATGGTTCGGGCTAGGCGCCTTAGTTCCAGTGAAGGGAAATCTTAATGCTACAGTACAGCATACAATAACATTCTAGACAATTCTGTGCTTCCAACTTTGTGGCAACAGTTTGGGGAAGGCCCTTTCCTGTTTCTGCATGACAATGCCCCCATGCACAAAGTGAAGTCCATACAGAAATTATTGGTCGAGATCGTTGTGGAATAACTTGACTGGCATGCAAGAACTCTGACCTCAACCCCATTGAACACATTTGGGAGGAATTGGAACACTGACTGCTAGCCAGGCCTAATCGCCTGACATCAGTGCCTAACCTCACTAATGCTCTTGTGGCTGAATGGAAGCAAGTCCCTGCAGCAATGTTCCAACATCTAGTGGGAAGCCTTCCCAGAAGAGTGGAGGCTGTTATAGCAGCAAAGAGGGGACCAACACCATATTAATGCCCATGATTTTAGAAGGAGGTGTTCGACGAGCAGGTGTCCACATACTTTTGGTCATGTAGTGTATTGTGCTTAAACCAATGCAACAATATTCTGCACTAATCATGTGTAGGAGTATGGGTATTTCTTAAAGATATTTAATTGCTCATTGATTGTTATGACTGCAGCCAGGATTTAATTTCTCTGAAATCCTCATGTTGAACTCAGGGAAACCTATTTAAAGAGGAGCTTCTTTAGAAGGAGAAGTAAAGTGTTTTATGTGTGTACCTATAGCCTACAGGCTGGGTTGCCGGAAAATCCATGCAGAACATTGATTGCCAAATGGGCAATGCACTATTTACACGTTGCTATGACGTTACTGTAGTACAGCTAGCTATATTTAATGTTATATTATAGTTTTGCTCTCTTTTTCTGACTTAATTGGTGATCAAGTTGTAAGAGAGCATAGGTAATAGAGTAGCATGATATTTCCTTAGACACCCTAAGTTATTTCTCTGGTCTCTCTCTAGAAGTGGCACACAACCAATCTGAAGCATCAAACCCTCGACCTCCCCACTTTTTGTGGATATTGTACATATTCAGCTTCGTCACGATATTAATATAATGTTGTTTATTTCCGTTTTTACTTTGCATGGTAGTCAGTCAGTAGTTAGAGTAGAGTAGATTCACCTCTCCATATAGGGACTACACAATGGGCCCCTTTTGTAGACAAAGCATTTTGATGACCAGGGGTGGACTGACTATCTGGCCTTTCCGGCAAAGTGGTCCTATCTAACTTTTTTTTTTTGTGCAAATTTATCATTATCATGGAGGTCTTTAGGGAAAAAATTGTCCGGTGTGTTAGAAATGACAAGGGGCGATTTCTGGTCGAGACTGCCCTTGTTGATGTCCTTTCAAGCGCTTGTGTTGATGGGCTATGACATTTGCCACTTGATGGCACACACAGTCATATCTGCTTGAGCCTAGTATTTTGTCACTTCATGTATTTAGGCTGTAACATGATCCTTTAATTTCCAGAGACCAGACAATGCGCCTATTCTTCTTAATTAATTTAGGGTAGGTGGGAGTTTTTTTTATAAAATATTTCTTACTGTATGAGAACAAGACAGAAATGCCTTGTCAAGAATCTATACAAGTCTACCTCAGTATGTTTTTGAAAATGGACAATGACTGAGTTTTTTTTTAAATCAAGTTCGATTTGTCCATTCATTTTGTGAGATTGTTTTGAATGATTTTTTTGTTTCAGTTTGCAATGTATTGTTTTCCCCACATAGAAATGCTGTTGAATTGCTGTTGAAATGCTGTTGAATTGCTGTTGAAATGCTGTTGAATTGCTGTTGAAATGCTGTTGAATTGCTGTTGAAATGCTGTTGAATTACTGTTGAATTGCTGTTGAATTGCTGTTGAAATGCTGTTGAATTACTGTTGAAATGCTGTTGAATTGCTGTTGAAATGCTGTTGAATTGCTGTTGAAATGCTGTTGAATTGCTGTTGAAATGCTGTTGAATTACTGTTGAAATGCTGTTGAATTACTGTTGACTGTTCTTCTTTTTTGTGATTATACATTGTCTGCATCAATACATGAGACATTTTGGTATTATTCTATGCATTGATATTGTGTATGCTTAATTTGAACTGAAATAGGTGCCAGTACTCATGTTGGGTGCCAGTACTGTTTATATTTAGGTGCAGGAGCTCCACAATACTTTTGAGCTAATATTCTATAAGAGGAACAGGAGCTCAAGCAGTAGAAAATTTGAGGTGCTGGTACTGAGCTCCGGTGAATTTCTGTATAACATGATAATACTGAACTCAAAGCAGGAGGGGTATATTACTCTGTATGTAGGTGACAACAGCGCCTCTTGAACAAATCACCTTATCTATACTTACCAGGACAGGCAAACACCCTAACAACCTCAAGCAACCTCAATAAACCTCTGATATCTCTGTTGTGTTTCTGAAGGCGTGTGACACTAGGTCTACTTAAATACTAAAGTGTCAAATTATAATCATATTCAGTGTAGGCTGTTGGAAAAAATTCCAAGGACTTACTGTCAGAAATGCATTTGTTTAATTTTGTTACAAATCTACCTCTGATCTTTTGACACATTGTATTATGGACAAAAATGCATTATTGTGTAAGTTATGCTTTTGCATATGTTTCTGTCATATGAGTTGAAAAGTATGGTTACAAATATTTACAATCATTCCCCACAAAATGAATACCCGATACCCATTTTCCTCATACCATATATCCTTTCGGGTCACTATCTCAATTAGGCCTATATGTCAGTATTCAATGTATAGGGTTATAAATGAAGCACAAAACAAACAATAGGCCTGATATTGTGTTACTTGATTTCTCTGCTTTGCTGTTTATTAGACCAAAGAATGTAGCTATGTTGACTATTATCACCAACCACAAAATGTGGTACAGTAGGCCTGTAGCTCACTTTGACAAATCATATACCAAGCTTTACTGCCAACTGAGTTGCAAACAACGCATAGTAGTGTTGACATGTGCATCATTGACTCACCTGTTAATAAACAAATGCCAATATGATACATTGCTGGTGGGTCTGTCTCTTTTTAGGCTACAGTTACGGCTGTGATTGGGAGTCCCATAGGGCGGCGCACAATTGGTCCAGCATCGGCCAGGGTAGGCCGTCATTGTAAATAAGAATTTGTTCTTAACTGACTTGCCTAGTTAAATAAAGGTTACATTTAAAACATTTACAAATTAATGTGATGCAATGCTGGGCCTATATTTGATTAATGGGTTGGTAGTCTAGTGCCTGGAGACTTTAAAGTTGTTTTACAATGTAACAAAGAAACGTTTCAGAAGACAATGTTTATTTTTAATAACAAGTTTATGAATACTTTGTTGCTACATTGTGCACATCTTCTTTTCACCCACATGATGGTGTCAAAGACATTACAGCATGGAGATAGTCTAAAACGGCTTCTCCAATAGAAATCCCTGATCACACTTGTAGTAGGCGATGTCATGGCGACGTTGGCTAGCTAAGCGCATGCGTAGAAGCACGTCATCGCGGCTAATGGTCGTCCTGCGCGGAACTGCGCAAATTCAAGCCGTCAAATCATGGGTACTCCTTCGAAATATAGTTATTTTTGAACAAATTAAAACGTATCAGTTTGCCACTTCCACTAGGTTGGAGAAAGAACAAGTTCAACTACTTAATACATTGGCTCAAATCTAGGTTGTGTCCTTAGATTTCGAGAAAATTAACAACTAAGGAAGAATTTTTCCTCCTCTCATTCACTACTCAGACCCCAAACACAGGCCTGGTCTGTTTGCTCTGTTTAACTACCGTTACCGGAAGTCTCGCCATGTTGCACCTCTAGGTTAGAACTCTGTGATGGAGCTGTCCTAGAGCATGCTCCAAACAGCTATTGTGATAGGGGAGTTAAATGTTATGTAAACTGTGTTGATCAAGATAAAATACATCATATCGTTCTTTGTTGATACTGCCTACTACCTAAAACAATGGTTGAGCTAAATGTATCTTTTAGAGCGTTTTTTCATTCAAGATAATTAACGTATGTGTTATGTCAAATATAATGGTACAACCTACATGGTGTCATTGGAGCAAACTAAATATGTCATTCAGGGGGGTTACCCGAAAACCAATACAATTTTACAAACAATAATTGCACTAATTTAAGATGGTTATACAACAAACAAACCTTGAATTTCATCGTTTTCCAAGATAACCTATTTATTTGATGTCAGTGCGATGTCGTTACTATCCTCTCAGAAACGACTCACCCCGGTCAATCTCGGCGAAAGAACGTTGCTCAGCGCGTGTACCGAATTTAAAAATGTATTGAAAATAAATGTTATTTCTCCACCGAGGAAGAAATGTTATTCCTCGTTTTACTGGTGTAATGAATGCGAGAGGCACAGTGACTGTACAATTTGGGAGGGAGTTGTCAGGGCAAAAATCCATTGGCATGAATGTAAAACTATGCAATGAACGGGGGCACAATTGTTATTTTCTCTTTCAGCTAGAGAGGGTTGCTTAAAAAGGGGGCAGTATTTCCCATTTTCGCTTCTACAGAGCACACAGTCTGTGTTGTTTTAGTAGCGAGCCAAGCAAGCAAGCAAGCGGGCGCGCGCTGTTGATGGGGTACTTGAGCTGCAGATTTGCTCAGCACGCTCACGGAACTTGTCTATCTGCGCGACAACGTGTTTGGCTGAGTGGTGGCTAATGGCTGCCATAGAAAGTGAGAAAGACAACAACAAATGAATCCTTGAGAGAAGACGAAAACAGGTAAATATGTAGCTTGCTAGATATATAGCTAGCTGCTCTTTATTTCATTACCTCGTCTTCAGAAGAAGCCAGTTCTTTTGTCTGCCTGTGCGACATGATGCTTGGTGATGTGCGCAGGTGTGTGGGACTAGTTAGTTAGCCGAATGTGCTAATTTTGTCTCGGCGCATAGAGGACAATAAACGTGTCCACGATTTGAACAAGCTAGCTAGGTAGTTTACGAATGTGTCTACCCCCCCCCCCCCCCCCCCCCCCACACACACACACACACACTGTGGTGACAGCTACATAGACGACATTTACATGTATATAGTTATGATTCTAGCTAATAAGCTATTGTATTTTTAGCCACCATTTTCTTCCCTTGGCGTCCTAGTTAGCTAACGTTAGTTTTTTAGGTAGCTAACAGTAACTAACTTCCGTGTTAGCTAACTAATTCCTCTCAAGAGCTTAGTTAATTAAACGTATTACCATTTTATTATATTTAGATATATTCTTACATATTTGGGCAGTCCGCTGACAAACGTACATTTTCCCCTTTCAAAATGTGTCAGCTGCCAGCCATGCGTTAGTGTGCACGTACAGGTCAGAGAGTGAGGGGCACAGTTAATTTGTTTACATTTAGCAAGCTTTGGCCTCTGCGGGTTTCACATTTGCTCTCTTGTGGGTAGCTAACTGTCCTAATTTGACTTGCTAAAATGCAAACACTAACCTTTTTGTTGTCATGCATTTGACATTGTCACTTAGCTAGGTAGTTTGTTTTCCTCAAAACACTAAGACTAGCCTAGGCCTATAGCTATGGGTTTTGACGTGCTAAGGAGGAGATGTCTGTCAACTCACATATGACAAGTTAACCCACCTGGTTGGGAGATTATTCAGTAGCTAAGAGGTATAAGTGTTACATTCTGTTCTGCTGTGCTGCTGACCTCACCTAACTCTCAACAATAATCAGTGGTAACCCATTAACCCCACCACTTCTCTGCACCGTGAGGAAGAGGATGGTGAGCAGCCAGCCGAAGTATGAGCTGATCCAGGAGGTGGGGCGTGGCAGCTACGGTGTGGTGTATGAGGCGGTGGTGAAACGCACTGGAGCCCGGATGGCCGTGAAGAAGATCCGCTGCCACAGCCCAGAGAATGTAGAGTTGGCCCTCAGGGAATTCTGGGCCCTGAGCAGTATCCAGAGCCAGCACCCCAATGTCATCCACCTTGAGGAGTGTGTCCTACAGAGAGATGACCTGGCTCAGAGGATGAGCCATGGGTCCAGCTCCCCACTATACCTAGAGGTAAAAAAAACTTTTTATATACATGGATAAATCAAATCACATTTTTTTGTTTACATACACATTTAGCAGATGTTATTGCGGGTGAAGCAATGTTTGTTCCTAGCTCCAACAGTGCAGTAGTATACAACAATACACACATCTCAAAATAAAATAATGGAATTAAGAAATATTTAATGACATACAGTGTATATACATATGAAATGAGTAAAACCATATGTAAACATTATTAAAGTGACCACTGATTCCATGTCAATGTACATAGGGCAGCAGCTTCCAAGGTGCAGGGTTGAGTAATTAGGTGGCAATGTAAGTCTGATGTACCTGTTCTGACCTCGCCTTCTGGATGATAGCGGGGTGAACAGTCCGTGGTCAGGTGTTTGATGTCCTTGATGATCTTGTTGGACTTCCTGTGACATCGGGTGCTGTAGGTGTCCTGGAGTGCAGGCAGTGTGCCCCTGGTGATGCGTTGGGCAGACCGCACCACCCTTTGGAGAGCCCAGCGGTTTTGGGCGATGCAGTTGCCGTACCAGGTGGTGATACAGCCCGACAGGATGCTCTCAATTGCGCATATGTAAAAGTTTGTGGCGGTCTTAGGGGCCTTGCCAAAAGAGGCAATATTGTGCCTTCTTAACCACACTGTCTGTGTGGGTGGACCATTTCAGATTGTCAGTGATGTCTACGCCAAGGAACTTGAAGCTTTCCACATTCTCCACTGCTGTCCTGTCAATGTGGATAGGGGGGAGGTGCTCCCTCTATCTCCTGAAGTCCACGATCAGCTCCTTCATTTTGTTGACATTGAGGGAGAGGTTATTTTCCTTGCACCATTCCTCCAGGGCCCTCACCTCTCTGTAGGCTGTCTCATCATTGTTGTACATTTTTTATTCAATTTTTTTGTTTCACCTTTTATTTAACCAGGTAGGCAAGTTGAGAACAAGTTCTCATTTACAATTGCGACCTGGCCAAGATAAAGCATAGCAGTTCGACACATACAACAACACGGAGTTACACATGGAGTAAAACAAACATACAGTAGAAAAATAAGGCTATATACAATGTGAGCAAGGGAGGTAAAGGCAAAAAAGGCCATGGTGGCAAAGTAAATACTATATAGCAAGTAAAACACTGGAATGGTTGATTTGCAGTGGAGGAATGTGCAAAGTAGAGAGAAATAATGGGGTGCAAAGGAGCAAAATAAATACAGTAGGGAAAGAGGTGGTAGTTTGGGCTAAATTATAGATGGGCTATGTACAGGTGCAGTGATCTGTGTGCTGCTCTGACGCTTAAAGCTAGTGAGGGAGATGTGTTTCCAGTTTCAGAGATTTTTGTAGTTCGTTCCAGTCATTGGCAGCAGAGAACTGGAAGGAAAGGTGGCCAAAGGAAGAATTAGTTTTGGGGGTGAACAGAGTTAGTTATACCTGCTGGAGTGCGTGCTACAGGTGGGTGCTGCTATAGTGACCAGCGAGCTAAAGGGGACTTTACCTAGCAGGGTCTTGTAAATAACCTGGAGCTAGTGGGTTTGGCGACGAGTATGAAGCGAGGGCCAGCCAATGAGAGCGTACAGGTCGCAGTGGTGGGTAGTATATGGAGCTTTGGTGACAAAACGGATGGCACTGTGATGGATGCAGTCTAATTTATTGAGTAGGGTATTGGAGGCTATTTTGTAAATTACATTGCCGAAGTTGAGGATTGATAAGATGGGTCTGTTTTACAAGGGTATGTTTGGCAGCATGAGTGAAGGATGCTTTGTTGTGAAATAAGAAGCCAATTCTAGATTTAATTTTGGATTGGAGATGCTTAATATGAGTCTGGAAGGAGAGTTTAGAATCTAACCAGACCCCTAGGTATTTGTAGTTGTCCACATATTCTAAGTCAGAGCCGTCCAGAGTAGTGATGTTGGGCAGGTGCAGGCAGCGATCGGTTGAAGAGCATATATTTAGTTTTACTTGTATTGAAGAGCAATTGGCCACGGAAGGAGAGTTGTATGACATTGAAGCTCGCCTGGAGGGTTGTTAACAGTGTCCAAAGAAGGGCCAGAAGTATACAGAATGGTGTCGTCTGCATAGAGGTGGATCAGAGACTCACCAGCAGCAAGAGCGACATCATTGATGTATACAGAGAAGCGAGTCGGTCTGAGAATTTAACCCTGTGGCACCCCCATAGAGACTACCAGAGGCCCGGACAACAGACCCTCCGATTTGACACACTGACCTCTATCAGGGAAGTAGTTGGTGAACCAGGCGAGACAATCATTTGAGAAACCAAGGCTGTCGCGCTCTTTCAGAACATCAGCTGACTGGATTTGGGAGAAGGAGAAATGGGGAAGGCTTGGGCGAGTTGCTGTGTGGGGTGCAGTGCTGTTGACCGGGGTAGGGGTAGCCAGGTGGAAAGCATGGCCAGCCGTAGAAAAATGGTTATTGAAATTCTCAATTATAGTGGATTTATCTTCAGTGCAGTGGGCAGCTGGGCGGAGGTGTTCTTATTCTCTATGGACTTTAGTGTCCCAGAACTTTTGGGTTTGTGTTGCAGGAAGCACATTTTTGACTGAAAAAGCTAGCCATGGCTTTTCTAACTGCCTGTGTATATTGGTTTCTAGCTTCCCTGAAAAGTTGCATATCACGATGGGCTGTTCGATGCTAATGCAGAACGACATAGGATGTTTTTGTGTTGGTTAAGGGCAGTCAGGTCTGGAGAGAACCAATGGCTGTATCTGTTCCTGGTTCTAAATTTCTTAAATGGGGCATGCTTATTTAAGATGTTGAGGAAGGGATAAAAAAATAAATAATAACCAGGCATCCTCTACTGACGGGATGAGATCAATATCCTTCCAGGACACCCCTGCCAGGTCGATTAGAAAGGCCTGCTCGCTGAAGTGTTTCAGGGAGCGTTTGACAGGGATGAGTGGAGGTGTATTTAGAGGGCAAGTTGGTTAGGATGATATCTATGAGGGTACCCGTGTTTACTGCTTTGGGGTGGTACCTGGTAGGTTCATTGATAATTTGTGTGAGATTGAGGGCATCAAGCTTAGATTGTAGGATGGCTGGGGTGTTTAGCATGTTCCAGTTTAGGTCGCCTAGCAGCACGAGCTCTGAAGATAGATGGGGGGGGGGGGAAATCAGTTCACATCAGTTCACATACCAGGCCTACCACTGTTGTCTGCAAACTTGATGATGGAGTTGGAGATGTGCGTGGCCACGTAATCATGGGTGAACATGGAGTACAGGAGGAGGCTGAACAAGCACCCATGTGGGGCCCCTGTGCTGAGGATCAGCATAGTGGAGGTGCTGTCCAGGACCTAGTTGCACAGGGCAGGGTTCAGTCCCATGGTCTCCAGCTTGATGAGCTTGGAGTGTAATATGGTGTTGAATGCTGAGCTATATTCAATGAACAGCATTCTTACATAGTTATTGCCCTTGTCCAGATGGCAGTGCGATGGCGACTGCATCGTCTATGGATCTATTGGGACGGTATGCAAATTGTAGTGGGGTCTAGGGTGTCAGTTAAGGTGGTGATATGATCCTTAAAACCTGTTTGGGATAGGGGGCAGCATTTTCACGTTTGGCTGAAAGGCGTGCCCAGAGTAAACTGCCTGCTACTCAGTCCCAGTTGCTAATATATGCATATCATTTTGTAGATTTGGATAGAAAACACTGAAATTTCTAAAACTGTTTGAATAATGTCTGTGACTATAACAGAACTCATACGCTCCACAATGTTTTCCTCCGTTATTGAACGCAGTTCATCCCGTCTTAAATTTGATCGATTATTTACGTAAAAAAATACCTACAGTTGTATTAGGAAAGTTTTTTGAAATGTTTGGACAAAGATTACAGATAACTTGAGATATTTTGTAGTCATGTTGCGCGATTTGAAATCAGTGTTTTTCTGGCTCAAACACGTCAAATAAGTTGACATTTTGGATATATAACGACAGAATTAATTAAACAAAAGGACCATTTATCATGTTTGTGGGACATATTGGAGTGCCAACAAAAGAACATCTTCAAATGTAAGGCATGAATTATATCTTTATTTCTGAGTTTTGTGTCGCGCCTGGCGGATTAAATTATGATTGTCTGTCTTTGTTTGATGGGGTGCTATCCTCAGATAATAGTATGATTTGCTTTCGCCGTAAAGCCTTTTTGAAATCTGACACAGCGGCTGGATTAACAAGAAGTGTATCTTTTAATGTGTTTGGGCCAATCAGTTGTGTTGTGACAAGGTAGGGTTGGTATACAGAAGAAAGGACTATTTGGTAAAAGACCAAGTCCATATTACGGCAAGAACAGCTCAAATCCGCAAAGGGTAAGGCCTTTCCATCACTACTTTAAGACATGAAGATCAGTCAATAAGGAACATCAAGAATGTCAATGTTTCTTCAAGTGCAGTCCCAAAAACTATCAAGCGCTCATGAGTACCACCACAGGAAAGGAAGACCCAGACCGCTACTGCAGAGGATAAGTTCATTAGTTACAAGCCACAGCATTTGCAGCCTAAATAAATGCTTCACTGAGTTCAAGTAACAGACATCTCAACATCAACTGCTCAGAGGAGACTGTGTGAATCAGGCCTTCATGATCAAATTGCTGCAAAGAAACCACCACTAAAAAGGACACCAAAAAGAAGAGACTTGATTGGGCCAAGAAACACGAGCAATAGACTGGTGGAAATCTGCCCTTTCGCCTGAGGAGTCCAAATTTGAGATTTTTGGTTCCAACCGGCGTGCCTTTGTGAGAAGCAGAATGGGTGAACGGATGATCTCTGCATGTGTGGTTCCCACCGTGAAGCATGGAGGAGGTGTGATTGTGTGGGAGTCCTTTGCTGGTGACACGGTCATGATTTATTTAGAATTCAAGGCACCACAGTATTCTGCAGCAATACGCCATCCCATCTGGTTTGGGCTTAGTTGGCGTATCATTTGTTTTTCAACAGGACGAGGACCCAACACACCTCCAGGCTGTGTAAGGGAAATTTGACCAAGAAGCTGAGTGATAGAGTGATAGGCAACAAACTTGAAACATTGTATGAACTGTCTGCAATGTGATTTATAGGATACATATTTTTATCATGATATTTTCTACCTGCAGGCTGCAATGTTTTTATTTCTTGGCTTTATGTAGGCCATTTTTACATAATTGGCTATCAAAGTTACTTTTAGATTTGTATAATTTCCATTTAGATTAGCCACATGACATTGATTTTGAGATGAAAATGTTATAGGCACACAGCTCGGTACAAATGCTAAGATAGAAAATGTTGACGACCCCTGGTGTAGCCTATTACTGGCAAATTCAGGAGTGTAACAGCAGCATTTGCAAAGTCCAGCACAGCGGAGGAGGAAGGTCGGGAACAGATTTGCTTCTTCTGTTTTGGCCATCTTGATATCTGGCTCCCTCTTGAGTCATTTGTCTTATTTATTTAATCAACCAGTGTGCTTAAAGCATCAGACAAGCTCAGTGCATATAGTTGATTTGGTTAAAATGCAGGGTTGTCTATTTTTCCATTTGTAATAAAAATATGAGAATTTGACCAATTGAAAGACTATCGGTCAACTTATTTTTTTTTGTAGGGGACAGCCCTACAAGAGATGAGTAAGTCAATTAAAACGATCGTAAAAGCAATACATGAAATGCGCGAAGGGGATGTGGCTTAACCTGTAGCGGAACCCCTTGCCAATGAAATTGCAGGGCACCAAATACAAATCAACAAATCTCATAAATCAAATTTCTCAAACATACAAGTATTATGCACCATTTTAAAGATACAATTCTCATTAATCCAGCCACATTGTCTGATTTCAAAATGCTTTACAGCAAAAGCTCCACAAACGATTGTTAGGTCACCACCAAGCCACAGATAAACCCAGTCATTTTTCCAGCCAAAGAGAGGAGTCACAAAGCACAAATAGAGAAATAATTACCAACCTTTGATCTTCATCAGATGACACTCATAGGACTTCATGTTACACAATACCTGTGTGTTTTGTTCGATAAAGTTCATATTTATATCACAGAATGTCAATATACATTGGCACGTTATGTTCAGTTCTAAAACATGCAGTGATTGTGCAGAGAGCCACATGAATTCACAGAAATATTCATTATAAATGTTGTTAAATTCAAGTGTTATACATGGAACTTTAGATGCACTTCTCCTTAATGCAACCGCTGTGTCAGATTTCAAGAAAACTTTACGGAAAAAGCATAATCTGAGTACGGCGCTCAGAGCCCAAAGCAGCCAAAAGAAATATCCGCCGTGTTGTGCAGTCAACATTAGTCAGAAATAGCATTATAAATATTCACTTACCTTTGATCTTCATCAGAATGCACTACCAGGAATCGCAGTTCCACAAATGTTTTTTTTTTTGTTCGATAATGTCCATTTACGTCCAAATAGCTTCTTTTGTTAGGGCGTTTGGTATACAAATCCAAACACGCGTTGAGGTCCAGTCGGACAAAGTTCAAAAATGTATATTTCAGGTCGAAGAAACTTGTCAAACTAAGTATAGAATCAATCTTTAGGATGTTTTTATCATAAATGTTCAATAATGTTCCAACCAGAGAATGCCATTGTCTGTAGAAAAGCAATGGAACGAGAGCTACCTCATGTGAAATACGTGTGACTGAGAACGAGGCTGCTGCCAGACCCCTTAGTCAAACAGCTCTCATCCGTCCCCCCCTTCACTGTAGAAGCCTTAAACAACGTTCTAAAGACAGTTGGCATCTAGTGGAAGCCTTAGGAAGTGCAAAATAACCCATATCCCACTGTGTACTCGATAGGGGCTGAGATCAAAAACCACAAACCTCAGATTTCCCACTTCCTGTTTGGATTTTTTTTTCTCAGGTCTTTGCCTGCTATATGGGTTCTGTTATACTCAGACATCATTCAAACAATTTTAGAAACTTCAGTGTTTTCTATCCAATACTAATAATAATCTGCATATATTAGCATCTGGGACTGAGTAGGAAGCAGTTTACTCTGGGCACGCTATTCATCCAAAAGTGAAAATGCTGCCCCCTATCCCAAAGAAGTTAAACAACCGGTGGAGATGTGAGAGCTCACTGGGGATCCGGTTCAGGTTTCCCCTTGTCCATGTGTAGGGTGACGGCGTTGCTCATATGAAAGGTTTCCGATAGGGGAGTTATCTAGGATGTCTTTTTAAATAAGCGCCATGTGGGCGGTACTAGTGGGTTTCGGTGAAGGTGAACCTAGTTTTTGAAAATCAAACTTTTATATTTTTCATGCATCTTAACTTGAGTACATCAAGTTGAAATATTTAATGTTATCAGATGCTTATGATTCAAGGTTAGGCCCTAGTACTAAGGCTCTAGTTCAAACCTATTATAGGCTCAATCACATGGAAGAGTACATGTTCAGACCAGAGGAACCACATCTTGAGCGTAACTGTTGAAAGACCAGATCCGGATCTGTGCTGGCGCTGGCAGGACGGAAATTAACATTCAACCTCAAGGTTCTGTCTTGCAGATGCTGAGAATCTTCTTGGCAGCTGAGGAGTAAGTTCATGAGGAAGTGGTCAGGACAGAGGGGAGGAATCTGACTATGTTGATGTGGAGAAGTTTTTGAAGTCATTAACTAATTTCACCAAGTGGCACACAACACAGGGATAGCCTAAATACATGAAACATAACATGTTGGTAGAGGGCATTCTTGGTTAAGGTCTTGTAAGTAAGCATTTCACACTAACCTGTTGTATGTGACATAACATTTGATTTAATGTAACATAGCATAAACATACCATAAGTTCATTATCCAGAACAGGACACACACAGTAGATGCCAACGTAGGCTATAGGATAATGTATTGGACATTGTGCACATGCTAGTTGATAAAGGGTGTGTTACGTTTTGTTTTTTCCTTCTGGTTATTCTACATGTTGTCAGTGGCTGATCACATTCCTTTACACTGATGTACATTTTTGCTAGTAATTCAAGGTGTTAGCTAGTGTTGCTTCCAGTGTTTTGGCCTCACATTCAGCCTGTTGGAAGCCTCTCTACAGAGAGTTTATACTCTGACTTTGACTCTAGTTAGTTCAGAAGACCGTGTCCTCTGTTATTTCTATCCGTTGTGTGTTGAGTTATGCCAGGATGTTTAGCTCGTCTGTCCTTGTGTCCCCGTGTCTGTCAGGTGATGCCATCACCACTGGTTTCAAGGGGGCATCTCATGTCCTCATTGAGCGCTGGTTTAGAGACTCTACTCCCCAGTCAACCCTGTTCCTCCCCCCTGGCTCACTGAGGGTTTAAAGGGACTGGCAACAACTGGCACATGGGCCATTGTCACACACTTACACACATTGTCCGACCGCTCTACAAGCTTGTTAAACACTCCAGTGTGTTGGGCTTGGCAGCTTTCCCAGAATCCTTTGTTCAGACAGTCTTTTCTGTAATGTTCCAATGTTCTGCTGCTGCTTATAGAGGGAAAACTCACAATAATAGGAAAGGATTATCGTGTGTGTGTATTGGGAAAACAAAGATAATGGACCACTGAGGCCAGGGACCGCATTATCTGTCTGTGCCAATGCTGGTGGATTATTTGCATCTATTAGTTTATGGATGCCTCGGCTCGCTGAATGGCATGTGACAATTTGTGACCTTTTTTTATTTTATTTATTTTTGTACGGACAGGGTTTCCCTAGGTGGTGGGACTCAATGTGGTGTTTTGTACCATAAAGATTGTCAAGCATTAGCTTGTAATTTAAAACCCAAGTAGTTGTCCTGCTGGTGTGTCCATGTCAAAAACCTGAAGCACATTTTCTATGGGAGATTTTCTATAGTTTTGGATCTGGTCAGCTGTCAAAAGTAGATGTGTGCGTGCTTGTGGTGAACCCAGTTCCTTCAGCAGAAACCCGCAACGAGTTATGATAAAAAATTTAAAAACGCGAGACAGAAAAACAGCCAACACACCACACGTAAATACCCCTCTGTTTGACAGCTCACAAAGGATGGCAATCACACTGTGAATTCAAAGCCAAAGACAAGCGAATTTAGTTTGTTTATTGAAAATTGTCATTACCCCCCCCCCCCCCTCCCCTAATTATGATAACTAGGGCTTTCCTCGGCAAAAATAAATACAAAAATGGTGGTTTGACCGAGTGGTTCTGTTCTTTTGACCAATCGATTTGGTCAACGTTGTAACTTATTTTTCCATATACATTGCAGTTGGAAAGTTTTCAGTCCCCTCGACTTTTTCCACGTCATGTTACAGCATTATTCTAAAAATTTATTAAAGTTTTTTTCCCTCAATCTACACACAATACTTCATAATGATGAAGAAAAAGTATTCAGACCCTTTACTCAGTACTTTGTTGAAGCACCTTTGGCAGTGATTACAGCCCCGAGTCTTCTTTGGTATGACGCTACAGCCTTGGCACACCTGTATTTGGGGAGTTTGTCCCATTCTTCTCTGCAGAACCTCTCAAAATTCTGTCAGGTTGGATGCGGAGCATCGCTGCACAGCTATTTTCAGGTACCTTTGGCCTGTCTAAGCTCTAGGAAGAGTCTTGGTGATTCCAAACTTCTGTGTTCTTGGGGATCGTCAATGCTTCAATGCTGCAGAAATGTTTTGGTACCCTTTCTCAGGTCTATGCCACAACACAATCATGTCTCGGAGCTCTAGGGACAATTTCTTTGACCTCATGGCTTGGTTTTTGCTCTAACATGCACTGTCAAATGTGGGACCTATTGATATAGACAGGTGTGTGTCTTTCCAAATCATGTCCAAACAATTGAATTTACCACAGGTAAGTCTCATAGCAAAGGGTCTGAATACCTAATGTAAATGAGCTATTTGTATGTATGTATGTATGTATGTATGTTATGTATGTAATGTATGTATGTATAATTTTTTTTATTTTTATGTGTATACATACACACACACACACTTTTTTATATATATGTATATACACACGTATTTTTTTATATATACACACACACACATTTTTTTTATATATATACACACGTATTTTTTTTATATACACACACACGTATTTTTTTTATATACACACACACGTATTTTTTAATATATATATATATATATATATATATATATATATATATATATATATATACACATATTTTTTATGTGTGTGTATGTATATATATGTATATGCGTGTATATATATGTGTATATGTATATATATATTTTTTTTTTATATGTGTGTGTGTAATACATTTGCAAAAATGTCTAAACCTGTTATTTTTTGTTATTGTGTAGATTATTTTTTTTTTTCACCTCGATCAATTTTAGAATAAGGCTGTAATGTAACAATGTGGAAAAAGTAATGGGGCCTGAATAATACTGCAAAAATGTCTACACCTGTTTTTGCCTTGTCGTTATAGGCTGTTCGTAGATTGGGGGGACGATTTTGAATCCATTTTAGAATAAGGCTGTAACATAACAGTGGAAAAGTGAAGGGGTCTGAATTAGAGGTCGACGTATTATGATTTTTCAATACAGATATTTAGAGGACCAAAAAAGCTGATACCGATTTTAATCGGCTTATTTTTAAAATATTTATTTTAAATTTGTATTTTTTAATGACAATTACAACAATACTGAATGAACATTTTTATTTGAACTTAAAATAATACATAAAGAAAATCAATTTAGTCTCAAATAAATAATGAACATTTTTCAAATTGGTTTAAAAAATGCAAAAACACAGTGTTGGAGGAGAAAGTTAAAGTGCAACATGTGCCATTTAAAAAAACATTTTAAGTTCCTTGAAAACATATGAAAGCTGGTGGTTCAATATACCCAGTTAAGTTTTAGGTTGTAGTTATTATAGGAATAATGACTCATCGACTATTTCTCTACACCATTTGTATTTCATATACCTTTTGACTATTGGATGTTCTTATAGGCACTAGTATTGCCAGCCTAATCTTGTGAGTTGATGGGCATGAAGTCATAAACAGCACTGTGCTTCAAGCATACTGCTGGCAAATGCAGTGAAGCGCTGTTTGAATGAATACTCACGAGCCTGCTGCTGCCTACTACCAGACTGCTCTATCAAATCATAGACTTAATTATAATATAATAAACACAGAAATACGAGTCTTTGGTCATTAAGATAAAATCCGGAAACTATCACTTTGAAAACCAAACGTTTATTATTTTAGTGAAATACGGAACCGTTCTGTATTTTATAGAACGGGTGGCAGGCCTAAATCTAAATATTGCTGTTACATTGCACAACCTTCAATGTTATGTCATAATTATGGCAAATTAGTTCACAGTTTGCAACGAGCCAGGCAGCCCAAACTGTTGCATATACCCTGACTCTGCTTGCACTGAACGCAAGAGAAGTGACAGTTTCCCTAGTTAATATTACCTGCTATCATAAATTAAACTAAATATGCAGGTTTTTTAAAAAAATCTACTTCTGTGTATTGATTTTAAGAAAGCCATTGATGTTTATGGTTAGGTAGATTTTGTGCAACGATTGTGCTTTTTTTCACGAATGCTCTTTTGTTAACCTCTCTGGGATATGTGGGACGCTAGCCAAAAGCCAGAGAAAATGCAGAGCGCCAAATTCAAATAAATTACTATAAAAATCGAACGTTCGTGAAATCACACATGTAAGATACCAAATTAAAGCTACACGTGTTGTGAATCCAGCCAACATGTCAGATTTCAAAAAGGCTTTTCGGCAAAAGGAAACAATGCTATTATCTGAGAATAGCACCTCCGTGAACAAAAGGGAAAACATATTTCAACCCTGCAGGCGTGACACAACGCGGAAATAAAAATATAAATCATGCCTTACCTTTGACCAGCTTCTGCTGTTGGCACTCTAATATGTCCCATAAACATCACAAATGGTATTTTTGTTCGATTAAGTCTGTCTATATATATATATATATATATATATATATATATATATATATATATATATATATATATATATATATATATATATATATATATATATATATATATATATATCCAAAATGTCCATTTATTTGGCGCGTTTGATCCAGAAAAACACCGGTTCCAACTTGCGCAACGTGACTACAAAATATCTCAAAAGTTACCTATGAACTTTGCCAAACATTTCAAACTACCTTTGTAATACAACTTCAGGTATTTTTTTAAAAGTAAATTTATAAAATTGAAGACTGGATGATCTGTGTTCAATACAGGAAGAAAACAAACTGACGCTGCCTTTCTGGTCAAAAGCCTGGTCAAAAAATTTCTAAAAACTGGTGACATCCAGTGGAAGCGGTAGGAACTGCAATCAAGTCCTTTAGAAATCTGGATTCCCAATGAAAACCCATCAAGAAGAGGGTGACCTAAAAATAAAAAAAATCTGAATGGTTTGTCCTCAGGGTTTCGCCTGCTACATAAGTTCTGTTATACTCAGACATGATTCAAACGGTTTTGGAAACTTCAGAGTTACTAATATTATGCATATCTTATATTCTGGGGAAGAGTAGCAGGCAGTTGAATTTGGGCATGCATTTCATCCAGATGTGAAAATACTGCCCCCTGTCACCAAGAAGTTAAATCATCACCCATTTGGGGATGTTGATGTTGAAGTAGGCTGTAATTCGATGATAAATTAACAGGCACCGCATTGATTATATGCAACGCAGGACAAGCTAGTTAATTTCTTTGGGGTTACCCCCCCCCCCCTTCTCAATTTCCACCTGAAAACATACCCTAATCTAACTGCCTGTAGCTCAGGCCCAGAAGCAAGGATATGCATTTTCTTTGTGGAAATGTGAATTGAATGTATGAGAATATAATACAATAGATCTGGTAGAAAATACTAGGAAATAAACATACGTTTTCTGTTTTTTATTGTTGCTGCATAATCTTTCAAATGAACAAGATCAGCCGAACACACAGATAGGATGCTGGGGATGATTTGAATGAAGAACATAAGATGGCAACAATAGCTGAGCAAAGTTTTAGACAGAACTGCAAACATGAGCGAGCATGTAGTCACCCAGGTGTCCCACACAAATGTGGCCGAACTGGTACAGTGATACATTTTGAAGGAAATAACTATATACAAAATACATAGATGCTATTCTAACCCCCCCCCCCCCCCAAAAAAAAAAAATATATATGTATATATATATATATTTAAAAAAATAATTAAACAAATTACAAGGGTAACTATTTACATATTTTCTATTTACAATATTGTGAAGACCCTCGGTCCTCTACACAATATTGTGCTGCTGCTGCCATGGCCCATAGCAGTCTCTTTCTGCTGTAAAGCAGAGGCTTACTGAACAGGTTGTGCAGGTGATGGGGCATTTCCTGTGACAAAGGGCACAACAACGTCTCCCTACTGTGCCCTTTTTGCCCTGAGGCACATTCATGCCTGCAGAGATGAATCTGGGCAGGTGAACACCATTGGTTGGAGCAGAAGGGACAGAGGTAGAGGGGACAGAGGTAGAGGGGACAGAAGGTGCTGAAGCAACTCGGTCTCGCTTTCTCTATCAATTTCCTCTATAATTTGGGTTAAATCTTTATACCTAGACTTTGTTTTAGCTTTTCCTGATTTATTCACCATAATTTAAATATATAAACTTGCTGAAAATGCTATTGACTATGTACTGCTATGCATAACACGCGTGGCTCCTTCAAGTAGGATTTGCAATGGCGAATGAACCTCTTTTACGCCAGAGTGTACGACAAAGGCTGGTCTTCGAACGTATAACCATTACATATTGCCGTTTACCTCAGCTCATTGGCTATCTTCCAAGCTAGAATTCAAGATGATCAGTGGTCATTGGACCAAAATACAGCCAATCAACGATAGACTGGTCCTACCATTGGTGTGCAATGAGGTCATTGATTGGTGTCTTCAAATCGGTTTGTTTTGGTCAATACGTCCCGGGAAAAGAACCATCAAGTATGGCTGTATTGGTAACAAACAGAGGATTGCAATGAAACCAACCATGACTGGATAAACATTTGTTTAGTGTGTGTAATTACCACGAACGTTTCGTCCAAAGTTGAATGAGACGGAAATCACAACGCAAGCGGTTTACAAATGTTTCGTGTTAGGCTATAAAAATGGATGTTATCAAACAAAATGAACATTCACTGTGTAGTTAGGACACTTGGCATTGCCACCAGAGGAAGATCTTAAGGTAAGCAATTTATTTTATTTCTGACTTTCGTGACGCTAATGCTTGGTTGGAAAATGCTAGTAATACTTGTGTGTGCGGGGAGCTGTCCTCAGAAAATCGCATGGTTTGCTTTCGCAGTAAAGCCTTTTTGAAATCTGACACAGCGGCTGGATTAATAAGACGTATGATGTAAGATACATGTATTTACAAGAATGTTTACTATAACAATGGTATATTTAGAATGTTAGCGTTCTGCAGTTTCACCGGATGTTGGCCCGTTGGGATGTTAGCGTCTCACCTACCCTAGAGGTTAACTACACATGGTTGATGATATTACTAGGTTAACTAGTGATTATCTGAAGATTGTTTTTATAAGATAAGTTTAATGCTATCTAGCAACTTACCTTGGCTCCTTGCAGTCACAAGGTCCTTTTGACGTTGCACTCTCGTGCCAGGCTCACTCGCGTAACAGGTGGTCAGCCTGCCACGCAGTTTCCTCGTGGATTGCATTGTAATCGGCCATAATTTGCATCCAAAAGGGCTGATTACTGATTGTTATAAACTTGAAATCAGCCCTAATTAATCGGCCATGCTGATTTAATCAGTCGACCTCTAGTCTGGATAATTGCACTGTATGTGATGTACTATTAAGACTAATGTTCCTTCTGTTTCTTTATCACCAGCTGGTGGAGACATCTCTGAAGGGAGAGATTACCTTTGACCCCTGCTGTGCCTACTACCTGTGGTTTGTCATGGACTTCTGTGACGGAGGAGACATGAATGCTTACCTGTTGTCCCGTAAACCCAGCCGCAAGACCAACACCAGCTTCATGCTGCAGTTAGGAAGTGCCTTGGCCTTCCTTCACCGAAACCAGATCATCCACCGGGACCTGAAGCCTGACAACATCCTCATCTCCCAGGGAAGGACCTTGGCTGGAACCCCTGAGCCTACCCTGAAGGTTGCCGACTTCGGCCTATCCAAGGTCTGCTCCACGTCGGGCCTTAACCCTGAGGAACCAGCATCTGTCAACAAGTGTTTCCTTTCCATGGCGTGCGGCACAGACTTCTACATGGCTCCAGAGGTGTGGGAGGGCCACTACACGGCTAAAGCAGACATCTTTGCCCTGGGCATCATCATCTGGGCCATGGTGGAGCGCATCACGTTCGTGGATGTGGAGACCCAGAAAGAGCTTCTGGGAAGCTACGTGCAGCAGGGGGAGGAGATCGTGCCACTCGGGGAGGCGCTCCTGGAGAACCCCAAGATGGAGCTGTTGATCCCTGCCAGGATGAAGAGCATGAATGCCGGCATGAAACAGCTTATCAGGGAGATGCTGTCATTCAACCCTCAGGAGAGGCCTGACGCCTTTGAACTGGAGCTCCGACTGGTCAGGATCGCCTGCAGAGAGCTCGACTGGGACACGTGATAATGGGGGTGGATAGGAGGGGAGAGGACCATGGGACTTGTAGTCACAACGTCAAGAACATGTATCTAGGCCTAATTCACCACTGTTTGCTCTTGTGACGGAGGCCACACAAATATTATTTTTGCTCGCTTGCTCTCTCTCGCTCTCTCTCGCTCTCTTTCGCGCTCTCTGGGAACAATTCAAAGTTTGCAAAGATTTTGGCTTTGCAGTTGGATATTGGATCGGAAGTACTGGTAAACCTAGCTCAACAGGTTGACAGCCAGTCTGTAAGTTTTTGTGTTTTGAATGTTAACTTGGCAAGGTTGTCCATAAGCACATTCAGCTGTCTGTCTTGCAGAAGGAGATGCGTTGCTAGCTACCCCACTGCTACTGGTTTAGGTTAACCTGTTAAAGTTGACTCTGTAGTTTGCCTACAAATGCCACCCCAGACTCTGTGGTAATATTCATACTAAAGTTTTGATACAGGGAGACTATCCTGTTATGATATGGATGCAATTATACACACAGGTCCACACCTCAGTGATCGTAAACTGTGCACGGCTGGTTTTACCAGAACTCTGTGACCACACCCTGCTCTTCCCTTTCAACAAACATGCACACTTCCCACTGCTCAGGTAAAAACGAAGATATACTGTTTGTTGGGATTTGTAGACAAACAGCTGCTTTTGAAGAGAGCAACATGACATCAGAGGCCTGTGTATTCTGAGCTGGCCCTGAGCCAACTATGGGAATTAGGCTAGTGGGAGCTGACAGTCTTGGTATGCCAGTGCAGACCTAACCTAGCAATTCCCAGCCCAGTGCAGACCTAACCTAGCAATTCCCAGCCCAGTGCAGACCTAACCTAGCAATTCCCAGCCCAGTGCAGACCTAACCTAGCAATTCCCAGCCCAGTGCAAACCTAACCTAGCAATTCCCAGCCCAGTGCAGACCTAACCTAGCAATTCCCAGCCCAGTGCAGACCTAACCTAGCAATTCCCAGCCAGCCAGTGTCATGATTGGCCCAGAATGAAATTAATTTGAGGAATGGAGTGTTCGGAATGTAAATTAAATTAAGTCACACAACTTAAAGGCCAGAGACAACAAGCTGCTTGTTCTAACTGCATAAAGGAATGTGTTCCTACCCCAAACAACATCAATATATTTGGCTGAAGAGTCAGTGTCCTGCTTGTATTAATATAATATAGAGCTTGAATTTAGACTTGAATTCTCACAATTGGAGGTCAGTTTAGTTATGAATTAAACCTGTGTGAACGGTATGGTTAGGGGTTCTACTTCAGTGGCAATCAGTTGACAACAAATGCACTTTTATTTTGTTTTCCTTTATCTTAACTTACCCTGCTATCTATCACCTTGAGAAGGCTGGATATGGTGTGACGACACCAGTGTCTACTAGGGGCCTTGGACGTATTGTCAAACAAAAAGTCTACTTATGCATGCAATGCCTCGCACCTTCAAAGAGGAAGAGAGAGCGAGGGGAGACACCAGCACAGCACACACACCTCCCTGAGCCCAGAGGCACAATAGTTTGACACAATACCATTTGTTTAACCTTCTCTTTTATTTATATATATATATATATATATATACAGTGCCTTGCGAAAGTATTCGGCCCCCGTGAACTTTGCGACCTTTTGCCACATTTCAGGCTTCAAACATAAAGATATAAAACTGTATTTTTTTGTGAAGAATCAACAACAAGTGGGACACAATCATGAAGTGGAACGACATTTATTGGATATTTCAAACTTTTTTAACAAATCAAAAACTGAAAAATTGGGCGTGCAAAATTATTCAGCCCCCTTAAGTTAATACTTTGTAGCGCCACCTTTTGCTGCGATTACAGCTGTAAGTCGCTTGGGGAATCTCTATCAGTTTTGCACATCGAGAGACTGACATTTTTTCCCATTCCTCCTTGCAAAACAGCTCGAGCTCAGTGAGGTTGGATGGAGAGCATTTGTGAACAGCAGTTTTCAGTTCTTTCCACAGATATTCGATTGGATTCAGGTCTGGACTTTGACTTGGCCATTCTAACACCTGGATATGTTTATTTTTGAACCATTCCATTGTAGATTTTGCTTTATGTTTTGGATCATTGTCTTGTTGGAAGACAAATCTCCGTCCCAGTCTCAGGTCTTTTGCAGACTCCATCAGGTTTTCTTCCAGAATGGTCCTGTATTTGGCTCCATCCATCTTCCCATCAATTTTAACCATCTTCCCTGTCCCTGCTGAAGAAAAGCAGGCCCAAACCATGATGCTGCCACCACCATGTTTGACAGTGGGGATGGTGTGTTCAGCGTGATGAGCTGTGTTGCTTTTACGCCAAACATAACGTCTTGCATTGTTGCCAAAAAGTTCAATTTTGGTTTCATCTGACCAGAGTACCTTCTTCCACATGTTTGGTGTGTCTCCCAGGTGGCTTGTGGCAAACTTTAAACGACACTTTCTATGGATATCTTTAAGAAATGGCTTTCTTCTTGCCACTCTTCCATAAAGGCCAGATTTGTGCAATATACGACTGATTGTTGTCCTATGGACAGAGTCTCCCACCTCAGCTGTAGATCTCTGCAGTTCATCCAGAGTGATCATGGGCCTCTTGGCTGCATCTCTGATCAGTCTTCTCCTTGTATGAGCTGAAAGTTGAGGGACGGCCAGGTCTTGGTAGATTTGCAGTGGTCTGATACTCCTTCCATTTCAATATTATCGCTTGCACAGTGCTCCTTGGGATGTTTAAAGCTTGGGAAATCTTTTTGTATCCAAATCCGGCTTTAAACTTCTTCACAACAGTATCTCGGACCTGCCTGGTGTGTTCCTTGTTCTTCATGATGCTCTCTGCGCTTTTAACGGACCTCTGAGACTATCACAGTGCAGGTGCATTTATACGGAGACTTGATTACACACAGGTGGATTGTATTTATCATCATTAGTCATTTAGGTCAACATTGGATCATTCAGAGATCCTCACTGAACTTCTGGAGAGAGTTTGCTGCACTAAAAGTAAAGGGGCTGAATAATTTTGCACGCCCAATTTTTCAGTTTTTGATTTGTTAAAAAAGTTTGATATATCCAATAAATGTCGTTCCACTTCATGATTGTGTCCCACTTGTTGTTGATTCTTCACAAAAAAATACAGTTCAAGGGGGCCGAATACTTTCGCAAGGCACTGTGTATGTATGTGTGTATATATATATATATATATATATATATATATATATATATATATATATATATATATATATATATATATATATATATATATATATATATATAACATTAGGGGCAACTACTGACTGTAGTTGCCCCCGTTTTAATCTCACACACACCTCAGTTTACCCTGGCTCGTACCGGTAATCCCTTTCTCCATGCTTCCTTCCGACAGACCCATACTAAGCCTATTCAGGCTTTTGGTATAGTTGAAAGACGTACAGGAAGGCTCATCTCGGGATCCCGGCTTATCGCCTTGCAAGTCCAAACTTTCTGCGCTTCTAACAGTTGTGGGAGCGTATCAATACCATCAAATGTTCATCTGAAAATGTAGTTTTAGTGTCATTCTTAAACAGTGGCAGAACTTGTAAAATGTGTTTTGTACGACCTGGCTGTCGCCTGCATTACTACCTTTTTAAAATGTCTTCCATTGCCAAAATCCTCGTCTTTCATGATGTTAACATACTTTAAGCTTTATTTGAGTATCTCCACACACTAGCACGTATAGCACTATTGTTTGATTTTGTGTCGGCCAGGCACATTTGAGAATTGACTTTGGGGTTCTTATCTCAACTATTTTACACCCATAATGTTGGCGCGGATTGTGCTTTTAGATGGATTTTTTATTAAAGGGGCAATCAGTAGTTGCTACATCCATTTTTGGACTTACCATTCATTTAGAAGTACCCATTGATTCATGAAGAATATAAATTGATGCCTCGTGAGTTTAAACTGTTGTACCCCATCAGAACGCAAAATACACTGTGTATAAAACATTAGGAACACCTTCCTAATATTGAGTTGCACCATCTTTTGCCCTCACAACAGCCTTAGTTCATTGTGGCATGGACTCTACAAGGTGTCAAGCATTCCACAGGGATGCTGGCCTTTTTTGACTCATGCTTCCCACAGTTGTGTCAAGTAGGCTGGATGTCCTTTGGCTGGTGGACCATTTTTGATACATGGGAAACTGTTGAGCTGTGAAAAACCCAGCAGTGTTGCAGTTCTTGACATTCTCCAACTGGGGCACCCACTACCATACCCCGTACAAAGGCACTTAAATCTTTTGTCTTGCCCGTTCACTCTCTGAATGTCACACAATCCATGTCTCAATTGTCTCGTGGCTTAAAAATCCTTCTTTAACTCGTCTCCCCTTCAGCTACATTGATTTTGAAGTGGATTTAACAAGTGACATCAAGAAGGGATCATAGCTTTCACCTGGTCGGTCTGTAAGCGCAGGAGCTCCTAATGTTTTGTGCACTCTGACTTATATACTGTATATGAGCTACTACAGAGGTTAAAGGAGGAGGCTCATGGACGTGACTGGATTACTACGTTTTGTTTTCAAGGGCCTTGACAGTGAGTTGTATATTTGCTGTGATGGGTTTTCTTTTTTTTCAACAGTTACTTCCGCTTCCGTTATCTTCTGTCATTGATACAGAAGTGTGTTTATAATTACAGTTGGATACTGTATTGGTGTGGTGGTAATTGTCTTCATTGGCTGAAAGTTGGTTTGTGTAACAAGATTGGGTACACACAACCGGGGTCAACAACTCAAACGTCTTTGCTGCTTCTGATGAGCTTGATATGGGGAAAGAGCTTGTTGCCTGAAATATAATCTTACCAGACTCAGATGTGTCATCTTTGGTGAAATCTGTGTCCCAAATGGCACCCTATTGCCTAAGTGCACTACTTTTGACCATAGGCCCTGGTCTAACAGTACTATATATATTATGGAAAAGGGTGGATTTGGGACATACATCATAAGTGCCCTATTCAGAACAGGACCCATTACAAAGAGAAACCTCGTCAGTTGAAAATAACCAAGCACCAGTGTACATTACAACCAGGTGTGTGGGGGGAGGGGCTCAAACTTTTCTATGAACAGTATTTCCTTTGTATTTCAATGTAAGATATTTTTGAAGAGATTAAATGAAATGGATCAATACATGCTGTAATAAGTGTCATTCATTGTTGAATTATGAATAAAACCAACAAAAATAAACGATTGTATTAGCAAAGTCCTCTTGCATGTAAAAGAAAGTCTGGTTAGATTACATAGTGAATGTTTTAGTGAGAATCAACTCGCCTGCAAGTTTTCCATGAATTTAGCTGCTAATAGTGGTAGATAACCTTTCCAATCAACAAAGGGTATATAGTTGATTCTCTTCAGCTTCTGGTTAATTGGATAATTGAATGCCAAATTTCTTCTCACTAGCAAAATGTTAATCTGTCAACAGAGTAACAAACACCTACTTTCAATCTCATGGGGTAGTTCTCGTTATCAAATCTAAAATCCCTCTTCCAACGACATATGGGTTCAAGGTGAGTTAAGGGACCTGCAATGCAGCTCAGAGGTATCACAAATGAATTTAACTAGCCGTTTTAAAGTTTTAGTCACTCATTTGTTCCTGCTTACTTTCAGTAGATGTGTTGTGTAGTTCAATGTGTTTTCCCAAAGGATACAACAGTGGCTCTGATTTGGGAAGTGAATACAGGTACCAGCAGTCCCCAGGTGGATTCACCACCTCCCAGTCAGGACCGAAAACCAAGGTGTTTATTTGAACCCTGATGCCATCACATAACCCATAACTGCACAATGACACAATGTTGTCTTGGAATGCATTGAGCTAGCATTCCTATCTTTAGAAAGTAGATGAGCTTTAGTGTACCAAATTGTGATGCTTTTCCGATGACCTGCTGTGACAGAGGTCAGCCCTCCAGACGATGTAGAGTCCCAGCTGTCTGCCACAGTTGCCAGGGAAGTCTTCAGTGTTGGAGACATCGAGGTCAACCAGGTGAGTGTTTCTGTTCCACCAGGTGAGGTGAGGGTCCCTGTTCGTAGAGAAAGCTAGAGCCCTTTCTCAGTAGGTCATATCATGTTTATCCACCTCTTTCACCATGAAATACCTGGTCACACACAAACCGTTGTGGCAGTGTTGCATTGATTGCACACTGGTCTGTATTTGATTTCTTAATGAAATTAACCGATATCCTGTACTCTGGACGACATGACTGGACCACTGTTGGACGTAAAGCTATGGGTGTACACTGCGGTAAGTAGTTATGGGTCTTCGTCCACAAATGGCTCAAATGAAAACTAGGTCTTTGAAAAATAGGGCATAATATACTGTTCCCCCAGGGACTTATGTCAAAGTCTCGAAGTCTGTGCATCATTCAAATAAATGTATTCCATTCAGTACTTCAAGTCTAGTATTTGTATGCATGATTATGGCACATTTTGTCCCCCTTTATGTATCTCCTGCCAGGGCCCAAGGTCATTGTTGGCTTTCAACCGCTGTTGCCTTGAGGACCTGAATTAGGTCACCTCACATGCTGGAGGTAGTGCAGGCCCACATGCAGCACAACAGGAACCTGTGTAGTGGTGATAATGCTGGGGACAGACGCATCAACGTACGGGCTGAGTACCAATCAGAGCCAGGTCTGTTCTTTAGCCCAGCAGCAGAAACAACGCTTAGACCAAGGGTACTCAACTCTTACCCCACGTGGTCCGAAGCCTGCTGCTTTTCCTTTTCTACCTGATAATTAATTGCACACAACTGGTGTCCCAGGTCTAAATCAGTCCCTGATTAGAGGGGAACAATTAAAACATGCAGTGGAACTGGCTTCTAGGTCCAGAGTTGTTTGAGAGGCCTAGACCCTAGGTTCTAATGCCTGATTGACTGTAGGGGTGACCTGAACTGTTCTATGTTGGTTCAGATCTTTTTATTTTCACATTGTCTATACCAGCATAGTCCCAGCAACTAGCGTCAATGTGTAACCAGGCCAACACAGTACAGCTAAGCTTGGCTAGGCTAAGTAGTGTGAAAAGGATATAAGTGTCTTGGGGTCGGGGTTGTTTCTGGATAAGGCCTCGGTATGCAGTTTCATTCTAAGGCTGTCCAATTCTGAGATTTCTGTAATTTCTGATAATTTGTATTTTGACCAATCCGATCAACTCGTAAAACGATCTGACATGATTTATCAAAAGATCAATTAGTGGAAAAAAGATCAGAATTGGGCTGCCAGTGTATACACATTCTTACATGGCTTTATTTCTCCTCCTGTAAGGTGTTGAATCTGCTCGAGCTGCTCAGACTCAAAAGCCCAGGGGCATCAGTCAACAGGAGCTACACATTAAGCAGGATTACCTCAGCATGACTGTCATCAAGTAACGGATGTGCTTTCTTTATTTGGATGTGTTTAGTAGGGGGAAATGTTTTAAATCGTAGAGAAATGGGGAGTTTTGGTCTTAATCCTTCGCCTTTATTCCATGTAACCAGTCCTTGGAGTTACTAATTAGTGAAGGCCACATTTTCTCCACCATTGACAAGCATTTCTGGTCCACTACAGGCTAGAGAATGTCTTCTGTTGTTTCAGGTCCACTTACATGAATGGCTATTATAATTTGTTTAATAAAACGACAGAACATTTTGGTTTATCAACATGCATGACTGATACTTGTGATGGGACCAGTTCTTTAGAATGTATTTGTTTATTTATTATTTACATTCAAATATGGAGATTCTGGTGAATGTGTTGACTGTGCCCTTGTTTTATTTTGTTTGAGGTCCTCAATGGTATGTGACAGCTGATGCACAGTGTAAAATGTTGATTGGCTAAACGAATACTTGCAATGAAAATAAATAATTGTACTGTCTTGATTAGTAAAATAATCAACAACAACATGGTGACAGACTTCCACAATTTTATCTAAACTTCAAAATAACAGTAGGCAAATTTTCAATAAAGTATTTCATCATAAACTACGATACCCAGCTTTCTACAGACTAACCTGAAGTCCTCACTTTCCCAGCATTCACTAGTACACGGTGTAAGATGGCAGCAAACTCAAGCACTAACACACCTCTTTTTGACTGCCCGTCATGGTAAGACCTGCGACGATGTCTAATGCATAATTTTGACTGTCAAAAATCAAAAGCATGCAGTAGAGTGTTGTAAGGTCCATGTCGGCGAAATAAACAAGATTTTCGTATCGAAATAGGCTGTAGTGTAGTTGCTAGAAACTAGCAAGCTATCTGGCTAACTTGGCTATGATCTTGAAGTGCTCAGTCACAGTCATATGCTAGCTGTTGAAGAACATTCTACTAACTAACGTTAACTTGTCAGTGAAGTCCAGCATCAAGGTTTGATAAAGCTCTATGGCGTAACATTATTGGTGTTCCCGAATGCTTACTGTTATGCAGGATTTGCAATCCTATTCCTTTCCCGAGATGAGAATTACAGTAAGATTATTGCTTGAGCAGTTTACACAAATTATTAGAAGAAATGGCATGCAAACCCATAGTCTTGTTAAACTGCTTTTGCAGCAAGGCAGTGAAACCACAGTCTTGAATAAAGGCATAATTATGGCATGCAACTAACGTTCACTCTGCGTGTCTGCCTTATGTGTGTTTTGTCAGGGCAGGGAAACCTCCCCCTGGACTTCATCTAGATGTTGTGAAGGGAGACAAGCTAGTAGAGGTAAGTCTACTAGCCTAGTCTTAACCCTGACCCCAACTTCCACCTTCATGACAATAATAGCTTTTGGTGCTGGACCAAAAATAACCACACATAGAAGAATCAAGAGCAATGCCTGTGTGCAGAATACGTGGCTTGTATCAAGTGACCCCTTGGATTCCAAGGCTGTCAAAGACCTACACATAATATAACCCTAAAATGCCCTTGAGCAAGGCACAACCCTAATTTGCTCCAGGGGCACTATACTACTATGGCTGACCCTGTAAAACTACACATTTCAGTGCACCTATCTGGTGTATGTGACGACAAAACATATTTTGTGTGTATATATACAGAACAATTGCAATACCAGTCCATGACCTTAGATAGGCAACTCTCTTCACATTTCATCCTGCCTTTTTTCATTTTGTAGAAGCTAATCATTGACGAGAAGAAATATTATCTGTTTGGGCGGAATCCAGACGTGTGTGACTTCACCATAGACCACCAGTCGTGTTCTCGTGTCCACTCAGCCCTGGTCTACCACAGACACCTCAAGAGGGTTTTCCTGATCGACCTCAACAGCAGTGAGTATCTATACTCCTTAATATCCTGCAGTGTTCCTTGGTCGTCTGACACTATTAAGTTAGTTGTCAAGTGTTTGTTTCAGTGTAGATATTCGTTCAAGAAAGAGAACCATAGCTTGCTGGTCCCTGGTACAAACATATTTGGGTCATGCCACATCATTGTAGATGCCAAATACAATATACAGTATGTCAACTTTCAGCATGAAGTGAAATTTCGAAAAAGGACAATCCATGTTACACTGTCCCCTCAGCTCATGGTACGTTTCTCGGTCATATCCGTCTGGAGCCCCACAAGCCCCAGCAGGTGCCCATCGACTCCACTATGTCGTTCGGGGCGTCCACACGGGTCTACACCCTGAGAGAGAAGCCCCAGCCCCAGATCAGCACCATACCTGGGGGAGAGGTGAAGGCAGGGGAGGATGAGGAGCTCAAAGGACTACTGGGTCTACCTGAGGAGGAGACCGAGCTGGAGGTAAGGGTGTGTCGTGTTTTGTGCAAGCAACTTATGTAGTATGATTTTCTTGTTTCTCGGTCTGTTTGATGACCCTGACCACAGCTATCCTCTTGTTTTCCCTGTTCTAGAACCTGACAGAGTTCAACACGGCCCACAACAAGCGTATCTCCACCCTGACCATTGAGGATGGAAACCTAGACATCGTGAGGCCCAAGAGGAAGAGGAGGAGCAGCAGGGTCTCCTTCAGCGAGGAGGAGGAGGTCATCAACCCAGGTGTGTTACTGTAGTTAGGGTTGATGACACTCATGTGCACATATACACACGCCTGCACACAGATATGCAAGAACACACAACCGTGAACGAATGTAGATGCGCACGCACGCACAATGAATAATGTAATCCTGTGTGTTTTCTTGTTGTTACAGAGGACGTGGACCCGTCAGTAGGGCGCTTCAGGAACATGGTACAGACTGCTGTTGTCCCTATCAAGGTAAACTTCTTCAAGTCCATCTCTTACTTTATGCTGGGGATGATTCTTGGAAAAATTGCAAAAGTCGTTTTACTTCTTCAAGTCCATCTCTTACTTTATGCTTTTTTTTGTTTCCTTTTTCTTACTTTGGGCAAACATTTAAATGGGGGTTTCAAGCTACTGAAGCTGGTGTGTAAATGTATCTAGCTTTTTATTTATTTATACCTTTATGTAACTTTCTTTCTCTTCCTTATTCACGATTCATTCATGATTATCCGTGATCATGGTAGCATCGACATTAATGTAGAGGTGTTCAGAAACATTCTATTCTTATTTACAATATAAGTGACTCCAAAATGGCAATACATTATTTACCATTCATTTATATTGGGCACAACTTAATCTGAAACACAACCCCCCCCAAAAAAATTTTTTTTGGGGGACTACTCTAATACACATCTAAGTGAATTTGGCCAATTACTTATGACACCTTCAAATGGGGGACTAGGTACATAATGTGCTTTCATTTCTAAATGGTAAAACCGACATCTATGAAAATACCTTATATTCTTCTTACATGTACAACTAAAGTGAAAAAGCATTGGATTGGTGTAAACATGGATGAGAGTTTCTTTCGACCATGTTTTTTGCACCATTCCCGGCGCTATTCCTTTTAAATCCAAGTCTAAATGAGTTTGAATTAATCATTTAAACCTAACCCTATCTATGACCTTACCATCACCTTGTTTATTACTATACAACACAAATGCATGATTTCTGTTCCTAACACTAAAACCGTGTCTAAATAATATAAAAACAAAATAGAAATATTTGTAATCTTATATTACTAAAACAAAAAACAATTGAGCAAATCAGATCTGAAAATGAACTGAAAGTAAATAGAATTTCAAATTATAAAAAGAATAGAAACAAAAACAACTATAATAACCTTGGTGTTGACCGATCGCAATCAATCAATCTATGCAAAAAGTGGTTGTATGTTGACAAATTGAGATTGATCATATCAATCCCATTTAATTTATAAATCCCTTTTAAGACATTTGTCAGAGTACTTCACAGGGCTTTATAATTGACGCTACTGTATTGCCATCTTCAATCTTCTCATTCCCACCTAAACCCTGCTACCCAATCAGAAGAGGAAGATGGAGGGTCACGCTTCACTAGGTCTGGAGGACTCTGTGGCCAGACGCATGCAGAACTTCCCCTTCAGTGGAGGGCTCTATGGAGACCTCCCACCCACCAGTGGAGAGGCCGGCTCCCTCCCCGCCGCGGCCCAGGCTGGAGCTACTATCCTGGGGGGCCTGCCGCTGGTCTTCCCTAACCCTGCTCCAGAGGTGGACTTCTCCCCCACCTCAGCCTCAGCACAGCCCTCCGTCACCCTCAACCCTGCTGCTAACCCTGCCCCTGGACCATACACGGCCGAGGCGCTCAACGAACCACGCAAGAAGAAATATGCCAAGGAGGCGTGGCCAGGGAAGAAGCCCACGCCTTCTCTTCTGATATAGGTCGTATTCAAAATGGCACCCTATTTCCCTTAGTGCACTACAAAGTTAATGCACTATATAAGGAATAGTGTGCCATTTCAAATTTGCACATAGCACCTCCCTGGACAATGTAATGGGAGGGGTTAGTATTTGTTAGGAGAGTGGTTACATTTCTGAACAACCAATCAATCAAAACTTCCTGTACTGTACAAGCTGTGACAAAGGGATATATAAGCAACCCTGATATAGGGAGACGTTTGTAAAAAATAATATATTATTATGGTTTGGATGTTTTTTTGTTGTTGGTCTGTCTGCTTCAAATGTATATTATAACATGTTTTGGTTTTTTATTGCTCATCTCACTTGTACTGACAAAGTAGTGTCTGTCTGAGCTCAGATTAAAATGCTATTTCAACTAATTTAACCTATACACATACGCAGGCTTCTTGAAGCTTATCATATGACTTACTGTAACAGATTGGTGCATATGAACCATTTGTTTTACAGGTTTATTTAAACTAAACGAAACACTGCTCTGTTACAAAAACAATCTTATAAATTTGCTATTCACTCTGAATTTGTGGATATTTTAAGTGCCGTTGGTTTCACTGAAAACCGTGTTACTGTCAAGACAGGGTAACGTTAACCAGACAAAGTCCACTAGACATTTTAGTAATCCACTCAGACAAGGCTATGAACTGAGGGTCAAAATTGTCTTTAAAGAAATTAGGAAGAAACAAACCAGTTTGTGTGTGAGACAGTCGTTATGTTTTTGCTATTTTTATACAATTATTCGGCAGTTGGTTGAAATGGAACCCATTATTGGCAGATATGTATGAAATTCAGTTAAGAAGAATACATTTAAAAAAAAAGTTTAAACAGTGACATGATGGTAATTACAATTCATATCTTTGTTTGATATTTGTATAATAAACAGTAGTAATCCATACTCCTCTCTCTGCTGTGTGAGATGAGATGATGGTGGGAGGATTCGTTTAGTCCCTAGAGAAATCTCCCACTGGGTCTCTGCTGTGTTGCTTTCATGTCCCCAGTTTTACCTTTTACTTTACACGACGCCATCTACTGAGAAAGCTCCTGGGATGGCTAATTAAGAGATTTTTCAGCTAATTAATGGATTTTTCAGCTAACTGAATGTGATTGTCTGTTCTGGGAACAGGTCAAATGTGTCAGTTGCTCTCCCAAGGTGATGAGTTTTACTCATGTCTCTCTTTTTGTTTCTGATTATTACTTGTGGGTTTGTTATAAAGCAACAACAAAAGCAATCTGTCCTCAAAACCAATCTGTAGTTTTATAGGAGTAAGAATAAATCAATTAAATTGTTGTACTCCCATAGGTCACTGCTACTTCATACACGATGAAGGGTGTTTATCCTTCACAATATCCATTTGATGCGCAAGCTGTCGACAGTGTCGAATTCTATCTACAATGTGGCTCATTTTTATTACTTATATTTCCATGGTCAATGCAGTGTTGGATTCTACTAGATTCTGACAACATGTCGCTCATTTTGAATGTTGTGTTCTTATAATTGTTGATCTCTTTTCCACCAGAGGGCAACATGTGTACTGTGATCTGCTCTCTTTTGTTGACTCTAGAAACAACCCGATGTCTTCCGACCTCAATGGATTACTATCATCTCATGCCAGTTTCACAAATGGTCTCCATCTAGGAAGGAAAATGAGACCATTATTAGGTAGATGTATCCATTTAGGAAATATATTATTATATATAATTGTTAGTGTTCTGTACCAATGAATAGATGGTAGCAGACATTGGATTCATAATATAGTCAGTCAAAGATTCATATTGTGAATTGAACTGGTCATTGTTGATTTTAAAAGGACAGTGTTGAAGGCCAATCAAAGACCCACATCCTGTGCCTTTGTTTCCAGTTTTGAGGGTCAGTAGCAAAGCTATCAGGTTTTTGCCTTTTGGCTCGTATTATATATTTTAGTAACATCTTAATGCTTGTGATTGTCTGTTGTAAAGGAATGTTGGCAATACCATAGTCATGCTCTGATCCATGAGGTGATCTTATTTAGAGAAACTCTGGAGTGGGTTTAGTAAGAGAACATGCAGCTACACCATCTCACCTGTAGGGGTCTCTGGGGCTCTTCGCTGGCCCTGCTATGCTGTCTCTGGCTCTGTCCCAAATGGCACTTTATTTCCTATATAGTGCACTTAATGTGAACAGGGCCCTGATCAAAAGGAGTTCACTACATAGGGAATAGGCTGGCATTTGGAACGCCATCTCTGTCTCACCAGTGCAGATAAACAACCAGCAACTCCTTAATCAAATTTGCATGAGCGCGCTCAGGTTGCCATGGTAATAATTATCAGCACTGCCTAATTAACTTTCTCAATTGCTTAATGAGATACGACCCTCTGAACTCTATTTTTTTTCTTTCTAATCCAAGTATTATTTTTGTTATTTTCTCTATCTTCCATTCTCACTCACTGTGTTAACCTGTGACCACTGAGATAATAGAAATTACAGAGAAAATAAATCCCGCCTCACATGATTTAACACAGGAATGTATAGACTGAGACGAGTATATTTCCTGGTAGTTTCACACATGAAATTCAAAATGGAGACTAAAAGATACTACCTGTAATACTGGTATATTATCCATCAGTATCTATTAGTACATTGAGTATGCAACTCACATGTTGTGATGTAGCGGCCCCTGAAGGCTTTAGGGGCCACAGGTGACCTGCTGAGACAGCTGAGTGAAGGAGGGGTGGCGAGACCGCACCGGCCCTGATCACCCCAATCGCCTGTCGCATGCAGTGAAGCGGAACTCTCGAGACATCTTAGAGATAGGGGAGACAGGGAGGAAAGCACCCGGTGATGTCCCTCACAAAGTCGCCTACCCCTCTCCCACCTTGTCACACCCAATGTTCCATACCTCTACATCCCTACCAGGCCCCTCAGTCGTTCTGATCCAATTCCCTTCTCTTCTCCCCTGGAGTGTGCATTTGATCACTTCCCCTCATTGAATTGATATAGGCATGTGCTAGAAGTAGAATCCAACATATTTCCACCAGTCCATTTGTGAGATCGCATTGAGGGGTAGTGAACGAGTGCTCTCTTCTGCAGACTGTAGGCAGCCTCTCATGAGTAGTTGTGCCTTGAACCCTGGGAAGGACTTCATTATGCAGTAACTGTAACTGTTTTCTACTCCACCCTGTGGACTGAGCAGTGGTGGTCAGTCAGCCAGCTCAAGTACTTTCCTCCAGTGTACAGTAAACTAGGCTGGCCAGCCAGGTCCATTATGGGATCACTGCTAGGGCAGCAGACCACAGTGGTCAGACCACTTCATGGGAACTCCTGCTACATTTATAGAGCCGGTTTGGAGACCGTTCAGTTTCATGAACGTAAATGATTCATTAATAAATTGCCCATTGTTTAATTTGAGGAATTGTTTTGATTCGTGAATTGACTGAACTGAACCCCTTGTCCACAGGACACAGGGTCATTTCAATCACACATTTACTGTGTATTTATATTACACATAATAGTTGCTTTGCCTGTTGGGCATACCCGGTGATTTCAGTGACATGCTGTAAAACAAATAGAGGTTATTCACCATTCCCTATTTCCCTACCAACCTGAATAGCCTGTTTTATCTCGTGGTTGCATCCAGTCATTCCAAGGCAGGAGCTACTCTTCCAGGGGTCCAGCAAAATTAAGGCAGTTATGCATTTTAATAGCATTACAATACATTCATAAGAGATTTCACAACGTATTGTGTGTGCCCTCAGGCCCGACTCTACTACCACATATCTATAACATGTGTGTGTATGTTATCGTGAGTTTGTATACATGTTTGTTTGTGTTTCAGTCCCCGCTGTTCCATAAGGTGTATTTTTATCTGTTTTTTAAATCAAATTTTACATCAGTTACCTGATGTGGAATAGAGTTCCATGTAACCATGGCTCTATGTAGTACTGTGCACCTCCATAGTCTGTTCTGGACTTGGGGCCTGTGAAGAAACCTCTGGTGACATGTCTTGTGGGGTATGCATGGGTGTCCGAGCTGTATGCCAGTGGTTCAAAAAGACAGCATGGTGCATTCAACATGTCAATACCGCTCACAAATACAAGTAGTGATGAAGTAAATTTCTCCTCCACTTTGAACCAGGAGAGATTGACATGCATATTATTATTGTTCGCTCTCCGTGTACATCCACGGGCCAGCCGTGCTGTTCTGAGACAGTTGAAAACTGACAACACAACTGAACAGTAGTCCAGGTGTAACAAAACTAGGGCCTGTAGGACCTACCTTGTTGATAGTGTTGTTAAGAATGCAGAGCAGCGCTTTATTATAGACATACTTCTCCCCATCGTAGCTACTGTTCTATCAATATGTTTTGACCATGATAGTTTACAATCCATGGTTACTCCAAGCAGTTTAGTCTCCTCAACTTGATCAATTTCTACATTAGTCATTACAAGATTTAGTTGAGGTTTAGTGAATGATTTGTCCCAAATACAAGGCTTTTAGTTTTTGAAATATTTAGGACTAACTTATTCCTTGCCACCCAACTAACTACAGCTCTTTGATGCTGTCATTTCAGTCGATGAAGTAGCTGACGTGTATAGTGTTAAGTCATCCGCATACATAGACACACTGGCATTACTCAAAGTCATGTCGTTAGTAAAGATTGTAAAAAGCAAGGGACCTAGACAGCTGCCCTGGGAATTCCTGATTCTACTTGGATTTTGTTGGAGAGGCTTCCATTAAATAACACCCTCTGTGTTCTGTTAGACCGGTAACTCTTTATCCACAATATAGCAGGGGGTGTAAAGCCATAACACATACGTGTTTCCAGCAACAGACTATGATTGATAGTGTCAAAAGCCGCACTGAAGTTTAACAAAACTGCCCCCACAATATTTTTATCATCAATTTCTCTCAGCCGCCAATCATCAATCATTTGTGTAAGTGCTGTGCTTGTTGAATGTCCTTCCCTATAAGTGTGCTGAAAGTGTTGTACATTTGTTTACTGTAAAATTGCATTGTATCTGGTCAAACACAATTTTTTTCCAGAAGTATAGCAAGGGTTGGTAACAGGCTCATTGGTCGGGTATTTGAGCCAGTTAAGGGGGCTTTACTATTCTTAGGTAGAGGAATAACTTTTGATTCCCTCCAGGCCTGAGGGTACACACTTTCTAGTAGGCTTAAATTGAAGATATGGCAATAGAAGTGCCATTATCGTCCGCTATTATCCTCAGTCATTTTCCATCCAAGCTGTCAGACCCCGGTGGCTTGTCATTGTTGATAGACAACAATCATTTTTTCACCTCTTCCACACTTAATTTACAGAATTAAAAATGTACAATGCTTGTCTTTCATAATTTGGTCAGATATACTTGAATGTGTAGTGTCAGCATTTGTTGCTGGCATGTCATGCGTAAGTTTACTAATCTTGCCAATGAAAAAATCATTAAAGTAATTAGCAATATCAATGGTTTTTGTGATGAATGAGCCATCTGATTCAATGAATGGTGGAGCGGAGTTTGCCTTTTTGCCCAAAATTTCATTTAAGCGGCTCCAAAGCTTTTTTACTATCATTCTTTGTCATAGATTTTTGTTTCATAGTGTAGTTTATTCTTTTTAATCAGTTTAGTCACATGATTTCTCAATTTGCAGTACGTTTGCCAATCTGTTTCTATACCTATTTCTCATTTTATTTTCTCTCATCCCTCTCAACCATACAATATGGCTCTGGTTGCATTCATCTGACTGCTGTAATTCTTTAGTTGTGAAATTTCCTTTCTGTTTCCTTAAAACCAGAGGACGAAAGTGACGGGGAAGATTATCTTTGTAACACCTCTGCCTGCACTGCATCACTGTGTATTTTCACTCCCTGTGTGAGTGGATTTCATGGATGAGGATGCAATCTGAAACAGGATTAGCGCTAGGTGTCGGATAGTGTTAGCTAAATCTCTCTTAGGCAGGTGTGGCAGAGGGAAGACTGTCTGTCTGCCACACACACACAGGGCACACGGAACACTGTGTGCTGAAGGGGAATTTTTAAAGCGGGAATCAGCAGTTGAAACAACAACAAAGCGTACTCCCACCCCTGTTTTGGTAAAAAGCTGAGGGCTGGGCCTGGAGAAATGTAACCCCTCTCAAATTCATAGACACAACTATGGCTGCAAGGACTGACCATCCTTGATATCAAAATTGTTTAACCATGTTTGAGGCTATATAGTGTTTGTCTACATTTACTTTGTTTACAAACATTGGAGTAAAACAACCTTATACAGTTTAAGTCGGAAGTTTACATTCACCTTAGCCAAATACATTTAAACTCAGTTTTTTTTACAATTCCTGACATTTAATCCTAGTAAAAATTCCCTGTCTTAGGTCAGTTAGGATCACCACTTTATTTTAACAATGTGAAATATCAGAATAATAGTAGAGAGAATGATTTATTTCAGCTTTTATTTTTTTCATCACATTCCCAGTGAGTCACAAGTTTGCATACACTCAATTAGTATTTGGTAGCATTGCCTTTAAATTGTTAAACTTGGGTCAAATGTTTTGAGTAGCCTTCCACAAGCTTCCCACAATAAGTTTGGTGAATTTTGTCCCATTCCTCCTGACAGAGCTGGTGTAACTGAGGTAGGTTTGTAGGTTTCCTTGCTCGCACACGCTTTTTCAGTTCTGCCCACAAATTGTCTATGGGATTGAGGTCAGGGCATTGTGATGGCCACTCCAATACCTTGACTTTGTTGTCCTTAAGCCATTTTGCCACAACTTTGGAAGTATGCTTGGGGTCATTGTCCATTGGAAGACCCATTTGCGACCAAGCTTTAACTTCCTGACTGATGTCTTGAGAGGTTGCTTCAATATATCCACATAATTTTCCTACTACATGATTCCATCTATTTTGTGAAGTGCACCACAACGTGCAGCAAAGCACCCCCACAACATGATGCTGCCACCCCTGTGCTTCACGGTTGGGATGGTGTTCTTTGGCTGGCAAGCCTCCGCCTTTTTCCTCCAAACATAACGATGGTCATTATGGCCAAACAGTTCTATTTTTGTTTCATCAGACCAGAGGACATTTCTCCAAAAAGTACAATCTTTGTCCCCATGTGCAGTTGCAAACCATAGTCTGTCTTTTTTTATGGCGGGTTTGGAGCAGTGGCTTCTTCCTTGCTGAGCGGCCTTTCAGGTTATGTCGATATAGGACTCATTTTACTGTGGATATAGATACTTTTGTACCGGTTTCCTTCAGCATCTTCACAAGGTCCTTTGTTGTTGTTCTGGGATTGATTTGCACTTTTTGCACCAAAGTACGTTCATCTCTAGGAGACAGAGCGCGTCTACTTACTGAGCGGTATGACGGCTGTGTGGTCCCATGGTATTTATAGTTGCGTACTATTGTTTGTACAGATTAATGTGGTACCTTCAGGCATTTGGAAATTGCTCCCAAGGATGAACCAGACTTGTGGAGGCCTACAATTAGTTTTCTGAGGTCTTGGCTGATTTATTTTGATTTTCCCATGATGTCAAGCAAAGAGGCACTGAGTTTGAAGGTAGGTCTTGAAATACATCCACAGGTACACCTCCAATTGACTCAAATAATGTCAATTAGCCTATCAGAAGCTTCTATAGCCATGACATCATTTCCCTAGCTGTTTAAAGGCACAGTCAACTTAGTGCATGTAAGCTTCTGACCCACTGGAATTGTGATACATTGAATTATAAGTGAAATAATCTGTCTGTAAACAATTGTTGTGAAAATGACTTGTCATGCACAAAGTCGATGCCCTAACCGACATGCCAAAACTATAGTTTGCTAACAAGAAATTTGTGGAGTGGTTGAAAAACGATTTTTAATGACTCCAACCTAAGTGTATGTAAACTCCCGACTTCAACTGTATTTTGGGTTCTGATGTGGTACGCCAGTTGAACTAAGCTCATGAGGCATTTTTAAGTTGGATTCTTCAAGAATCAATCTCCTTTAAAATATTACTAATACCACATTGGTATTCAACAAAGGGCCAATTTTGCATTGTGGTTTGCTTTCCACCTAATAAAAGGCAGGAAGTGCTAGTCAAACCAACACACTACCGCCAGTGGCAATACTTGGGAGTAAAATAAAACGCTGCCTTTTTGTCTTTGGGAAAGTACTAAAAAGTGAGAGAAGTAGAGTTGAGTAGCCTGGTCCCAGATCTATTCATGCTAACCAACTGCTATGGTCATTGTCACATCAAATGACACAAACAGACGTGGGACCAGGCTAGGAGCTGAGGAGAGTGGAGTGTTTCTCCATGGTTCTGTCACATTGAGAAGTCACATGGTTGGCTGCAGCCCAAGCCTCCAGGCAGCCCAGGCCCAAGGAGGAGACATATTCCTGGGATGACCATGGGCTGTGTACTGGCTGCAGACAACCAGACTTCCTTTCCCGCTGTTTCCACACACTCACACATGCGCACACACCACACACACACACACACACGCACACCACACACACACACAACCCCCAAGTCGCACCACAAAACAACACCCACAGCTCTCCTTATGTAACAGCAGTGGGTTATAGAGGAAGGAGCGCGAGAGGGAGGGAACATCATTGATGAACAGAAAGAGAGAAAGATTGAGAGGAAGAGAGGGAGATGAAGTGATGTTAAAGGGTCTTAGAGCTAAGATTGGGCTCACAGTTGAGTACCTGAACAGTACAGCGCAAGAATGCAGTCTGGCTCTCAGTCAAATTCAGAAGAGTTTTTAAAAGGATACATTTTGTTCAGTGGACATGCCTCACGTGTTGTACATGTGAGAGTCTACTCTTCTGACATGCCTAATTGGAGCTATAGTCAGTCAGACCGTCGTTGTTTCTCAACACAAGGGTGGGAGTGACATCATCATCCCATCCCAGTAAACACATCAGTAGTAATCCTGGTAAGGTACACTGTAAAAAAAACAACATGTTTTTATGGTAACTTACTGGCAGGCCAGTTACCTGTACGTACTGTATAAAATATATAGTATGTTACCTTAAATTATATATACTTTTTTACAGTAATTTATAGGTAACTAACTGTCAGTAAGTTACCATTAAAACAAAAGTATTTTTTTTACAGTGTAGTTAGCTAGAGGTTCATTGGTTCACTGATTTTTCTCCTGTTGTTGCTGTTGTTTGATTTTGCAGCTTCCATGGCATGGTTGTTTGTCAGTGCCAATGCCCAAAAGCTTAGCTTGCTACGGGCTATAATAGATCACTACACACATCCGCTCAGCTCCACTCAACTCAGCTGGCAGTGTTTCAGTGTTTGCATTCCATAGAATAGGAGTCACACCGCATTCCAGTTACAACTTCACTGTGGTGCATAAAAATCTCCTCTCCAGACCGCAGGGCAGGGGCCATGTGTTTTGAATTACCCCTCGGTTTCTCATTTATGGCATCTCTCCCTCATTTTCCCTCTCTCTCACCCTCTACTCCTCCCCTCCTGTGTTTGTTCCCCCCTCTCCTTCACTCTTTCACACTCTACTCTTCCTTCTCTTCTCACCCTCCCCTTCTCTCACACACATCATCTCCCAATCCTCCCCCTCCCCCTCCTTGTATTGCCCCACCCCACTCTCTCTTTCCCTCTGTCACTCTCACCCTCTCCTTCCCTCCTCTTGTCCCCCACTCTTTCTCTTTCACATCTCATGTTGTGATAGACTTGTTTAGCCACCATGAAAGCATTCCACTATACCAGCATTTGAGGATATGGTTGCCCGTGACAACCAAGCTGTCAATAGTGCAGGGGATTTTCCATTGAAAACAGGATAATGGGGTTATAGAATAGAATATATTATAGAATATACACTGTTTACAAAACATTAAGAACACCTGCTCTTTCCATGACATAGGACCAGGTGAATTACAGGTGAAGCTATGATCCCTTATTGATGTCACCTGTTATATCTACTTCAATCAATGTAGATGAAGGGGAGGAGACGGGTTAAAGAATGATTTTTAAGCCTCGAGACAATTGAGACATGAATTGTGTATGTGTGCCATTCAGAGGGTGAATGGGCAAGACAAAAGATTGAAGTGCCTTTGAACGGGGTATGGTAGTAGGTGCCAGGCACACGGATTTGTGTCAAGAACTGCAACGCAACTGGGTTTTTCATGCTCAACAGTTTCCCATGTGTATCAAGAATGGTCTACCACCCAAATGACCTCCAGCCAACTTGACACAACTGTGGGAAGCATTGGAGTCAACATGGGCCAGCATCCCCCCGGAAGGCTTTCAACACCTTGTAGAGTCTATGCCCCGATGAAATTAGGCTGTTCTGAGGGCAAAAGTGGGGTGCAACTCAATATTAGGGAAGTGTTCCTAATGTTTTGTACACTTAGTGTATTATATAATATAGTAGAATATAATGAAATGAAGTAGAATAGAATATAGTCGAATATAATAACTTTATGTCAAACTACATGTGCATAACAGACAAAGCCCCCTTAATTTTATAGAATAACAGCCAATGCATGAAGTGATAAGTAGAGAGACACTTGAGTTGGAATGAGTTCAGTATGGATACCCCACAACTTGAACCCAATGAGGGGTCACACAAGGCAGTGCTACTGGATCGCTGCGCAGGCAGAATCCCCCCTATAGACGTGGGCATGGTTGCAGTCCGCGGGCGCCAATTGAGTGTGACATTCACAACTGTCGCTCCCGTCCCCCTCTCTATCTGCTGGGAGAAATCACCCGTGCAGAGAAAGCATGGTATGAAATGAAACCGCGAGCCAATTATTATTTCAAAGGATATGTCATTTCGGCTTTACTGATTTTCTTGTCTCAGACATAGGGAATATGTATAGGGAATCTGGCAGACGCTCATGCTTAAATTAAGAAAATTTTATTTGGTAGCATTAATTAACCCGGTCATAATTTTGTATTAAATATTTATTCAATAATAAATACATATTAGAATTATTCAATACAGTGTTGGCAGTTGATGTAACTGAACTGGCGTGCACAATAAGACATTCTAGGTTTATAGATGCCGCACTCTTGAGGTGAACATTTCATGCTCATCCCAGTCTCTCTCAGCAACAGGTATACATTTGATTGACGATCATATGCAGGACATGGAAGATCATCACAATTTCAATAGCTAAAGCACAATATTTCGTTCCCCATCAATTGGTATTTATTTAGGCCTTACTATTTATTCCCAAATCAATGAACATTAAACAATCAAATCGAATTTCCCAAGGGATTTTAAGAATTGTGAATAAAAACGTGGAATAACAATGTGAAACGATGCTGTATACAGAATAGTATAGATATTCCCTTTCACTTAACCTGTTATACAGGGAGTGCCTTGTTCCAAGCCTTGTCTAAGTGTGTGTAAGCGGCACTTCTTCAACGCTACAATTTAGTCGCTTGATGCTCAAACCTCAATGACTGATACACACCGATGTACCAATGTGGAAGGAATAGGATATGGTAATAATCTAAAAATCTTACGAAATAAGGGAGGTTATTAAAGACATGTAATGCATTTATGACAGGGCGTCTTCGTGGCGTGAGAGAAGGAAGTCACAAACAGAGCATGCTCCACGAGCCGCCTGCGAGGCTTTTTTCGTCTGGAATTCTGCGGGTTTATAAATGATTCATAGAGTGAGCCTATTTTTAAGCGGTGTAATTGCGCGCAGTTCGCACAGTCAGCCAGTTTGTTACTATCAGCTATGAGTGCGTGTTCTGTTTTCGCGTGAGCGCTTGCGTGTGAGTGAAAGCCGGTCTCCAATCTGCAGAGGAGACGGAGAGGAGATTCCAGACGACAGAAACAGTGAGCGTGTGGAAACTTCGTGAGAGACAGTCAAATTTTATTGGCTTTAATCCTGGGGTTTGATCGAATATATCGTCAAAGCCTGCCAGCCAGTATAGCCGTTGGACAAGGGAATCAACTGTTGCTGCAGCAGACCGTTTTCAAAGGGACATTAGGCTAGTCACAATTCATCAAGTCTGTGTTGCTGAATCTATACATGAGTTTGAGAATGGATTTTTAACCATCACCTGGACCTAGTTTATTTATTGTGCTGCGCGTTGGATGCATGTTGTTTATGGTCTGTTCTGATACTGCATAGAGAATACATGCTCTTCCAGAATGATCCCACTCCACGCCTCTCCTGGCTTTTTGATATTGTTTTATCAGATTTTTGTATCAGACAGTAGCAGTTGCTTGTAGGCAAGAAGGCACATTTGGGCTATTTGAACCATTCCAAAGGCATTTGGAGGATTATAGTGGATTGTTTCTTTCTCTGTGACCTTGCCTCTCCGGCGTTAATCCAGACGGATAGATGCTGATGATGGAGAAGAACGGCATGGACGCGCATCAGGTTGGAATCAATCATGAATACGAGCTGGAGGGCCGGCCTCGGTCATGCTGGCCGCTGCCGCCGTGTCCTGAGGATTTCCCACGGGGAGTGGATGAAGCAAATCGAGGTCTGCCCCTGGCATCTATCAAACTGGAGCAGCTTCAGTACAACGTGCCGACATGCCGCGGCGGAGCAGCCGAGGGAAGAGGTGGCGCACCCGTAGAGCTCAAACATCCATCCGGCGCCCCGGTCCCTATCGCACCCGGCGCTCCTACATGCATGTCGGGGGCTTCCCTCGACGTGGCTGGCCAACTGCGCAAAGCCAAGTCGTCCCGGAGGAACGCGTGGGGAAACCAGTCGTACGCGGACCTCATCACGCGTGCCATTGAGAGTGTCCCGGAGAAGAGACTCACTCTGTCGCAGGTTTACGATTGGATGGTGCGATTTGTCCCTTATTTCAAGGATAAAGGCGACAGCAATAGTTCAGCTGGATGGAAGGTACAGTAACAGCCTATTGACATTCATAATAATTAGCCTCTATATGTTGATGGTGTGTGTGTTGATAGGGGGTAGCCTACAGGCCTATGCCACTGTCTTTCCATAAAATACATTTTAGCCTTTGATCATTTCGTTTGGGTTTTGTATCTTAACTACAGGCGGCTGTTCAGACTCCAGCCATAATAATTGATGTCTCTCAACTGATGGTTAAAGTAAAGTACTGTTTCTAACGAGTTCAGGCTTTCGCATTTCCCCACATTTCCCACTGTAATCTCCACGGTGCAGTCAGTCATGACCACGTTTACATGCACACAGAATCCCGGATAGTTGCTCATATCCCGTTTAAGGTCTTATTCGGGATAAACTGGCTACCTTTGATATCCCGCTCACAAGGTTCAATTTATCCAGTTCATGTGGGTTAAATGGAATAGTAACTGAAATATAGACACTAACTGTAGGCCAACTCCTGCAGAATTATGCATTTTTTGCTGTAAAATTATACAACACATTTACACTTTGTCTTGGGCACAGGAGTGGAGAAATATGAGTTATTTATTTCAGCAAATCTTGAGAAAATGCGAATGTACTGTGTTTGACACGGATCTTTTTTTCTCAACTTTTCATTTCCATAAAACCTGTCAAACTGATCACATTTGGACATTTTGCACAATACCAATCTTTACAAAGTTTTGGAGTTATTACGTTTTCTCTCCGGTCCCTAAACGAAACGTACAATTTTACCGGTGTTAACGAGATTACCTATGCCTTCTTTCTGTCGATGTAAGACATTCTAGTGAAATACTTTGTTTAGTCTTCTGGTTCAACAAATTATGACAGATGAGAAGCTGCATGTAGGCCTATCTAACTACTGTTGTCAAACAAATGGCCTACCAAATGTCGGAAATTAGAATAGGGTTTACCAAATGTCGGAAATTAGAATAGGGTTTACCAAATGTCGGAAATTAGAATAGGGTTTACCAAATGTCGGAAATTAGAATAGGGTTTACCAAATTTCGGAAATTATAAGCAGAACGTTGTGTATATTAGGGGTGAAAGTAACCAGTAGGCTATACGAACCAGTAGGCTATACGGACCAGTACAGAGTATCAGCAAAATAAATTATTGTGGAATTTTGGTGAATCGAACTGTGCAAGTAGCCTACTTCTTGAAGTGATTTGTTTGACAATCAGATGACAACATCACATAACACCCAAGGTAAAAAAATCTGTCATTCTGCCCCTGAGCAAGGCAGTTAACCCACAGTTCCCCGGGCGCCGGAGACGTGGATGTCGATTAAGGCAGCCCCCCGCACATCTCTGATTCAGAGGGGTTGGGTTAAATGTGGAAGACACATTTCAGTTGAACAACTGACTAGGTATCCCCCCTTCCCCTTTCGATGGTATGCGAAACGGAGCCTGCGCAGAGCACGAAAAACAACAGTAAACAGGATAAGATGTTTACATGCCACATTATCCCATCTAACATCAACATATCCCAGGCATTTAATCCGGGTTTCTCGTAACCGGGATTCAAGCTTTTTAAGGTTATTGTAAACGGGATATGATGTTTATATGTGTCAATTCAAAACCGAATACTTGAGTATCCCGAACAATAACGGGATATTGGTGTGCATGTAAACGTGGTGTGTAGAAAGGGGCGGTGAGTTGAGACTGAAAGGGAGGCGGAGAGGGTTACTGGGTTCATCCTGTTTGGGTTTACAGCCTATAGGCTATATAGAGCAGAGATAATCAGTACCAATATAAACGTCTTGTTGTGCTATGGAGGAAAATAGTGTCTGCGAGCTGTGCTGTGATGCATCCGTGTCATGATTTTATTACAAGGAGAATATCTGATTGTAGAAGTGACTGAGTGACAACATGTTCAGTTCGAACTCAACCTTGTTTCATTACGCGCGTTATAAGATTACGCACGGGCTACACAATTTGATGCTTTTTTAACAGTTAGAAAAAAGGCACAATAACGGGAGATGATGACATGAAGTCACTCCACGAAAATAGAGATGATCCTTTAAATTCAAATTCATATGGGTTTAATCTAATAGAGGAGTGTTTGTGTAATCTACTTTAGTTTACCGCACATTTTGTGTGAGGATTATATTGACACAGAAGATTCTTTGTTCTATAGGACCTATTTGTTCAAATCATATAGGCCTAGTCCTACCTCTCCAAGCCCTACTACCATCTAATGGTTGAAAGACAGATTTGAATATTTGATCATTTTTTCCAAAGGTTTAATTAACAAGAGGATCAATTCTACACAGATTGCACTCACCCATTTGATCAGGGCCTTAGACCTTAGGTCGTATAGTTTAGCTCTGGTTTTCTTTAGGGCTTGTTTTGAGTCATACACAGAGGATGCATTGTTTAATACACCCTTCATCTTCCTGTCACTTTGTTACAGTTTTGTGCTAAACACACACACACACACACACACACACACACACACACACACACAATCATCCACATCAGTAAGTTGTTGATGAGATGAGTAGGAGAAGATACGTAGATGGATCAATGTGGGGGGGTGATCAAATCAAATACAGTGTCAGCTGACGGTTATTAAAAGCAGTCTTTAATAGCTGTTGTGAACTGGGTCCTTCCACCAATTCAGTGCCTTTTGAGAAGTGTAGCTTGGTCCAAAAAATGTTTGATTTCACCTAATTTTAACATTCTGTCATGAAGAGCACATGTTCATGTTTTCCCATCTCAAGAGGTTGAATAAAATAATTACTATAGTAAATGCCTATTAAGTGCCAAATAAAGTAACAGGGTTGACGATTCCATCTTAAATCAGCCATGAAGACTCTTGTGACAGGGGGAATGGAATCTTGTTGTGTGCAACAGGGAGGGGCAATTGAATGCCAGCAATAAAAAAATAAAAGCTTTTTCTAGCCTGTCAAGACATGTTATACTCTACCCTTGTAGTTTTCCACCACAAAACACTAGAAAATGGCCAAAAGAGTATAACTAGCTCACCTGATTTTACACTAGCATTTGTCTTGGAGATGTTCAATGTTTCTTTTGAAAAAAGATTTGAAATGGAGTAGTTTCAGGTGAGGTGTTATATACATGTACCTTATACCCATACTGGCCTATGAGTGTGTTCCAAAAGGACTCTTTGGCTGTTCCCAATGAAGAACCCTTTTTGGTTCAAGACATAACCTTCTGTGGAAAGGGTTGTACATGGAACCCAAAGCAGTTCTGTCTGGAAACAAAAAGGGTTCTTCAAAGGGTTCTCATATGGGGATAGCCGAAGAACCCTTTTAGGTTCTAGAGAGCACTGTTTTTTTCTAGGAGTGTAGGAGGTTGAACCTTCTGGGTGGCTGTGTGTGGCGGTTTATCAGTTACATTCCTGTGAGGGGGACCTGCTGGTGTACTGTATACTATATTGTTATGTACTTGACACTGGTTTCATATAGAAAGTGGGCCTGTGTGCATGTGTATGCGTGCGTGCGTGTGTGTGTGTGTGTGCAAGCCGACAATTGTCTGATGACACAGACACTGCCAGCCAGGCAGAAATCTAATGTTCTCTTCTGAAGTGATGACTTAGTTACTTTTGACATGTTGAAAGGTACACAGAGCAAACACAGGGGCAAATGGCTCAGCTCTGCTGCCATTCTAAGCAGGAAACAGAGAGGGAGAGAGAGACACACATGGAGATGGAGAGAGAGATACAGAGAGAGGAATCTTCAGAGTGGAAGAGAAAGTGGTGGTGGCCCCAGTCCCAGTCCCAGTCCCAGTCCCAGTCCCAGCCCCAGTCCCAGTCCCAGCTGCTGAACACATTGATCGTTAGAAGACTTAACACATGACTATGATGCTCTAGCCCCTAGCAGAACAGTGTCGAGGAGAGGCAGAGTATTTGTGGTTAGCTAGCTAGAGAGATGGTGAAACCTACGGTACAGGCTTAAGGCTGATTCACACTATAGGGGCTAACCGAGCCAAGTCAAACCAAGCTGTACTGGCCTCGTTACACATCCACCATAGTGGCTGGAACCATGTTGTAAAAAGGACAATGTGAAAAAGAAAATATCACAGCCAACACATTACAGTGTTGATCTTATGGGTTAGGCAGTGTGAATGAGGCATTCAAGAGGTTCCCTGTGCTGTGCCAGCCAGGCTGGTTGGCGTGGGCTCAACAGAAAGCCCTCTGCATGGCTACTCTGTTATTGTGATTATCACAAAGGCACAGCAAAGGGGGAGAGTGCTCTCGAGTTGGCGGGCTTGGCACAGAGTCCACGGCGGGGGATGGAGGGATGAATGGAGAGATAGATGGAGGGAGGAGAGGTGGGGGGTTGTTGTCTAAGAGCGGGACTCTAGAGGTCTATCCTACAGTAAAGCACCATTTCATCAGTCTTTTGAATGGAGGGAAATGGATGGAGGGAAAAAAGAGGAGGGAAGAGAAGTGTTGGAAAGGGTGATGGTGTGTGTATGTGTGTGTGTTTGTATGTGCTTGCATATGTGTGTGTGGGCGTGTGTTTGTGTGTGTCCCTGTGTGTGCATGCTTGTGTGTGGATTGCCACTAGTCGTAGACAGTATAGGATTTGATCCAGATGATCCCTTTGTCCCCTCAGTTGATTAAGAGTTGAACTAAAAGCTTCAGGACAGTTGGAGTTGGATAGAGGAAGAAGAACAGTTGGAGTTGGATAGAGGAAGAAGAACAGTTGGAGTTGGATAGAGGAAGAAGAACAGTTGGAGTTAGATAGAGGAAGAAGAACAGTTGGAGTTGGATAGAGGAAGAAGAACAGTTGGAGTTGGATAGCGGAAGAAGAACAATTGGGAGTTTATTTCTGAACTCTTTGAGCCTTTAGAGATGGAATGATTGATTTCCAGAGACTATTGATTGATTGAGAACTCAATATTTGGCAAATAAACCTGAAACCTGAAATTTGAACTTGGCTGTATATAAATTTGAACTTGGCTGTGATCCCTGCTGGAATTGAACCCACAACCTTGACATTGTTAGCACCACGCCCTTACCAACTGAGCCAGAAGGTATCAGTCTGGGGGTTAGTTCAGGTCAACAGTTCTCTACAACATTGGTTCTCAACTGGGTTTGCCTCGGGACCCAAATGTAACCAGGTTGTCTCAGCCACAACCCAATATTTGCATCAATTTTTTTTTTTGCCAAAATGCAATCTGTAAAACTATTTTTAATGCTATATTGATAGTAAATATGACAAGTTACAGTGCCTTGCGAAAGTATTCGGCCCCCTTAAGTTAATACTTTGTAGCGCCACCTTTTGCTGCGATTACAGCTGTAAGTCGCTTGGGGTATGTCTCTATTAGTTTTGCACATCGAGAGACTGAAATGTTTTCCCATTCCTCCTTGCAAAACAGCTCGAGCTCAGTGAGGTTGGATGGAGAGCATTTGTGAACAGCAGTTTTCAGTTCTTTCCACATATTCTCGATTGGATTCAGGTCTGGACTTTGACTTGGCCATTCTAACACCTGGATATGTTTATTTTTGAACCATTCCATTGTAGATTTTGCTTTATGTTTTGGATCATTGTCTTGTTGGAAGACAAATCTCCGTCCCAGTCTCAGGTCTTTTGCAGACTCCATCAGGTTTTCTTCCAGAATGGTCCTGTATTTGGCTCCATCCATCTTCCCATCAATTTGAACCATCTTCCCTGTCCCTGCTGAAGAAAAGCATGCCCAAACCATGATGCTGCCACCACCATGTTTGACAGTGGGGATGGTGTGTTCAGGGTGATGAGCTGTGTTGCTTTTACGCCAAACATAACGTCTTGCATTGTTGCCAAAAAGTTCAATTTTGGTTTCATCTGACCAGAGCACCTTCTTCCACATGTTTGGTGTGTCTCCCAGGTGGCTTGTGGCAAACTTTAAACGACACTTTTTATGGTTATCTTTAAGAAATGGCTTTCTTCTTGCCACTCTTCCATAAAGGCCAGATTTGTGCAATATACGACTGATTGTTGTCCTATGGACAGAGTCTCCCACCTCAGTTGTAGATCTCTGCAGTTCATCCAGAGTGATCATGGGCCTCTTGGCTGCATCTCTGATCAGTCTTCTCCTTGTATGAGCTGAAAGTTTAGAGGGACGGCCAGGTCTTGGTAGATTTGCAGTGGTCTGATACTCCTTCCATTTCAATATTATCGCTTGCACAGTGCTCCTTGGGATGTTTAAAGCTTGGGAAATCTTTTTGTATCCAAATCCGGCTTTAAACTTCTTCACAACAGTATCTCGGACCTGCCTGGTGTGTTCCTTGTTCTTCATGGTGCTCTCTGCGCTTTTAACGGACCTCTGAGACTATCACAGTGCAGGTGCATTTATACGGAGACTTGATTACACACAGGTGGATTGTATTTATCATCATTAGTCATTTAGGTCAACATTGGATCATTCAGAGATCCTCACTGAACTTCTGGAGAGAGTTTGCTGCACTGAAAGTAAAGGGGCTGAATAATTTTGCACTCCCCATTTTTTCAGTTTTTGATTTGTTAAAAAAGTTTGAAATATCCAATAAATGTCGTTCCACTTCATGATTGTGTCCCACTTGTTGTTGATTCTTCACAAAAAAATACAGTTTTATATCTTTATGTTTGAAGCCTGAAATGTGGCAAAAGGTCGCAAAGTCCACGGGGGCCGAATACTTTCGCAAGGCACTGTACATGACAAGGGAACAACATTCCCTCATTTTTCATTGTAAATAATTACATTTTGCCCATATTCGTGATGAAGAACGATGATAAGCTTACTGGTTTGAGACCACAAAACCAACCAATATTTTGATACCCACATTGAAGAAAAATAGTTCAGAGATACAATTTATTGAATCACTTTCTAACTGGTTTTAGTAGTTTAACTTCAGACTAAATATCACTGCTCAACAATGAGTCCTCTGTATAGAACTTGTTTGTGCTCTCGGTTATCTCAGCGATTTCACTTGACTCAGATTGAATAAGATGCTGGATGCCAACGCAGAGGATGTTCAGCAAGCCACGGAACCATGGAACGGAAACTCCATGCATGCACGCACGCACGCACGCACACACACACACAAACACGCAGGGTGTCTGTGTGTCGTAAAATGTGCTGGGTCCATGCAGCACACACACACACACAGTCTGCCTCTACGTGATGTTCTCTCAGGGTACAGTTGTTTTTTCCTCAGAAATGATTGCTTATAGGTACCTTCATGTGTGTGTAAAATATTAATGTTATAAATTTTTTTATTTGTTGATTTTTTTGTAAAACGCTATACACTAAGTGTACAAAACATCACGAACACCTACCTAATATTGAGTTACACCCATTTTGCCCTCAGAATAGCCTCAATTTGTGGGGGCATGGATTCTACAAGGTGTCGAAAGCGTTCCACAGGGATGCTGGCCCATGTTGACTCTTGCTTCCCACAGTTGTGTCAAGTCGTCAAGTTAGCTGGATGTCCTTTGGGTGGTGGACCATTCTTGATACACACGGGAAACTGTTGAGCGTGAAAAACCCAGCAGTGTTGCAGTTCTTGACACACTCAAACCGGTGTGCCTGACACCTACTACTATACCCCACTCAAACCGGTGTGCCTGACACCTACTACTATACCCCACTCAAAGGCACTTCAATCTTTTCTCTAGCCCATTCACCTGTTGAATGGCACATATACACAATCCACGTCTCAATTGTCTCAAGGCTTAAAAATCATTCATTAACCTGTCTCCTCCGCTTCATCTACACTGATTGAAGTAGATTTAACAGGTGACATCAATAAGGGATCATAGCGTTCACCCGGATTCACCTGGTCAGTCTATGTCATGGAATGAGCAGGTGTTCTTAATGTTTTGTACACTCAGTGTATATCCATTGGTTAGCTGGAATGTAATTTTTGCATCCTGTATATTGGACTGTGATATGTGTTTGTCTCACCTAGCTATCTGAAAATGATGGCACTAATTGTATGTGGCCCTGGATAAGAACATCTGTTAAATGTTCATGTTTTACAAACAGACCTCATATTACTGTATTTTTTACATTCATTTATTTGTATATATTGAGGTCACAAATGTATAATTTGTACGGTTCTTTAATAGAAATGTAGTCATTTGTGACATTTGAGTGTGTTAAACCTTGCGGTCTTACTTATTTATCTGAGTGAGGTGGATACGTAGCATTTTTGCAAAACAAACTGGATTATTTGTCTCTCTGAAATGAAACCATCAAGTAATAGATTTTAAACACAATACATGTTTGTCATTGAACAACCCCATTCCATGTTTCAATTAGGAAAAAACACAAATTTCTTTGACAATTTCTTTAAACAATAAAAGCTAGTTTACCAACATTTTGTTGTTCCAGTGTCTTGTATGGCTGATCTGGGTTGGTGAGAATGGTAGGCCAGTCAAACCTGCATCATAAACAATTGGAGAACTCCTTCATTCTGTTACTGTTTCGAAAAGAGTCTGTGTTTCGCTAATTGTTTTGCACTGTGGTGTGTTTCAAGGGTGTTTCGGGACTTGCTTATGTGTTTCTGTGAATGCATGTAAGTGTAAATCAACAACTTCCTCCATACATCTCAATCTATCTTTCTAAACCCTCCCCTCATCTCAGCAGAGCAGATTCAGGTATTTGAGAGGAGACTAATCTTAGTGTTAGCAGGTGAACAACCTATTCCCGAGGTGGTAGATGAAGTCCCACTAGAAAGCCTGTGGGTATTAGAGCATATCGACTGCAAGGCTGAGGCATGTGCTTATAGGTACTTACATTGTTAATCAGATCTTCATGAGGGCTTTCTCCCTTCGGAGTGCCTGGCTAACTAAGACTGATGGCAGGGAAGCAGTCGAGGACAGCAACACTGTGTGTGTCTGTGTGTGTGTGCACGTGTATTTGTGTGATTAATGCTGTTAGCTAGAGGGAGGTTGGAGGGCTTAGTGCTCCTGGATGTTGCAGCTGGACTGCACAGAGGCATTCTCTCTAGCTACTACAGTACCTTCTGGGTAGTAAACCTCTGTCCTGGGGCCACCGTACCGTACTAACCATTTAACTGACCAAGGAGCGGTTTGACCTCTCTGACCCTGTTCACGTTAGGAGCCATTTCTTCCTCCTCTCTAACGGCTCTTTACCTGCTCCCTATCCAGTCACATGATTTACAACTTCTGATGGGTTGTGCATCTGGTTTGGCCCTAGTGTGAACAAGGTCTCTGGTTTGGCCCTAGTGTGAACAGGGTCTCTGGTTTGGCCCTAGTGTGAACAGGGTCTCTGGTTTGGCCCTAGTGTGAACAGGGTCTCTTCTTTGGCCCTAGTGTGAACAGGGTCTCTGGTTTGGCCCTAGTGTGAACAAGGTCTCTGGTTTGGCCCTAGTGTGAACAGGGTCTCTGGTTTGGCCCTAGTGTGAACAGGGTCTCTGGTTTGGCCCTAGTGTGAACAGGGTCTCTGGAAGCAGATACTGTGGTCAGAATAGAGGAATCACAACACATTTTATTCAACGCTCTGTAGACTGTTTGTTGACATATTTCATAGCTAAGTGCTACCCGGATGACAAATACAATGTTGTGAGAGAAAAATAATGGTGGGATTGTCGAGAAGAAAAACGGACCTCATTACCAGAACACTCAACTCTTTTATGCCATTATCAGTCACTCATCATGCTAATTATTCTCAATGAAGTATCCTCGTGTTCAAGTGATGTTCTGCATCAGTCAGGATACTCACTGTTGTTGTCAGAGTCTACTGTTCATCCTCTCATTGACTCATTCCAGGGTTTTAATTCCACTTTGATTAGCAGTGACGGGATAAAAAAAACCCTCAATGATTTGAATTGTTTAAATAAATGATGTGCTTGTGTTAAATAGAGAGAAATGAGTTTGAACCCAGCTGATGTCACCATGATTACATTTGTTGAATGTATTTGACAAAATTAAAATATATGTATAGCCAAATACATGCGGTACACACTTTAAAATGTAGTATGCTAACATGATGACAGGTGAGGACAGGGCATATCTCTCCACCTAGCTTAGCCTGAGCTACTGTATGCAGTTGGTGCATCAGACTCACCTTGCTGATCACTGCAGATCGGAATGAAAAGCCCACGTTAACATGTTGGCATACATACTTGTGATGAAGACTGCCAAATATCTAATAATACCTAGTCACGACTTACCAACCCTATTAAAACAAACCAACATACCCATCTTACACAATTGTTACACAATTGTTACACAATTAAATAGACTATGTATAATATTAAGTACAGTATTTAACATATGAATATTCATAATTTAAATGTTGGATGATTGTTGAATCCACCACAAATTAATGCAAATTAAGTAATTCAAGGCGCTATCTCTCATTTATCATTTAATAGTTTTCGGGTTTGGCTGAACAGATTAACATTAATAACAATTAATGAATTAATATCAAAATGAATATATTAAGACACTGCATGTAGAGTTTTGAATGAGTGTGTTCTTTGTGAGGCTGAAAAGGCATGGGGCACAATGCAGACAGAGGTTATGAGCACAAGACAGCCGCTCAAAGTGGATTTTTGTGTCAGTTTGAGTAAAATAGGTCAGGATTCATAGCTCTCAGAGTGTTTATCATTCTGCACGTGACGGCTGACGGCCGTGGAAACACGACTGATAGCCTTGAATGAACCCAGACTCTCTTGGTCTTTCTCCCTCTGTCTCTCTCGCCCCCCCCCCTCTCTTTTTTGCTCCCACTCGCTCTCACTCAATCTCCCCTCCCCTCTCTCTCTCCTCTATCTGTCTTCCTTTGTCTCTCTCACTCTCTCTTTCCCTCTCTCCCTCTCTCTTTCTCTCTCTCTCTTTCTGGACTGCCCCTTCTCACTCTACTTCTGTAGCCGGAAGCCTCTGCAAATAAGTTAGAATGTCAGTTTCCCAGTTCCCTCACTAAATTGCTCATTAATACAAAGTAGAAATATGGTTATATAAACCTGTATGTCTGTGAAACAAGCCCATAAAATGCATTCTAATCTACATATCTCCTCTATCTCCCTCCACTCATCTCTCTTCTCTGTTTCTCTTATCTGTCTTCTTCTCCTTCTCTCCTCTCCACCTCTCCTCCAATGTGATAGACTGTTTCTGACTGATTTATGAGCCCATCTTAAGTCTGACTTCATTAAATCCTTGATACCGTTAGTCTTTGATGACGGCCGTGGTGGTCGAACTGTGGATTTAATGGACGCATTCATCTCTCTCTTTAATGGTGTTGCTGAGTGGAAGGTGGCCACCATAAGACGACACACTAAAAGATGAGTTACAACGACAAAGGGATGGAATGAGAGAATGGCTAAATGTAAAGGAGGGAGCTAGGACGCCGAGGAGGAGGAGAAGAGTAACATTAAAAGAGGAAGGGGAGAAAGAGGAAAAGCCTATTCTAGTATGATGGTGGCAAGATATGAAAAACGAATTAAAAGCATTTTTCATATACATTTTAAGTTCTTAAGAGGAATGCATAGAGTATATAGTATCAAATCAAATTTTATTTGTCACATGCGTCGAATACAACATAGACCTTATGCTGAAATGCTTACTTACAAGCCCATAACCAACAATGCTTTGAGAAGTTAAGAAAAAAAACATAAGTAAAAAATAGAAAATAAAAGTAAAAATTATTCAACAGTAGCAGTAAAATAACAAGTGAGGCTATATACAGGGGGTACTGGTACAGAGTCAATGTGCGGGGGCACCGGTTAGTTGAGGCAATTGGGGTAATATGTACATGTACAGTTGAAGTCGGAAGTTTTTCACCATTCCTGACATTTAATCCTAGTAAAAATTCCCTGTTTTAGGTCAGTTAGGATCACCACTTCATTTTAAGAATGTGAAATGTCAGAATAATAGTAGAGTGAATGATTTATTTCAGCTTTTATTTTTTTCATCACATTCCCTGTGGGTCAAAAGTTTACATACACTCAATTACTATTTGGTTCCATTGCCTTTAAATTGTTTAACTTGGGTCAAACATTTCAGATTGCCTTCCACAAGCTTCCCACAAGAAGTTGGGTGAATTTTGGCCCATTCCTCCTGACAGAGCTGGTGTAACTGAGCCAGGTTTGTAGGCCTCCTTGCTCGCACACACCTTTTCAGTTCTGCACACACATCTTCTATGGGATTGAGGTCAGGGCTTTGTGATGGCCACTCCAATACCTTGACTTTCTTGTCCTTAAGCCATTTTGTCACAACTTTGGAAGTATGCTTGGGGTCATTGTCCATTTGGAAGACCCATTTGCGACCAAGCTTTAACTTCCTGACTGATGTCTTGAGATGTTGCTTCAATATATCCACATCATTTTTCTACCTCATGATGCCATCTATTTTGTGAAGTGCACCAGTCCCTCCTGCAGCAAAGCACCCCCACAACATGATACTGCCACCCCCGTGCTTCACGGTTGGGAAGGTGTTCCTTGGCTGGCAAGCCTCCCCCTTTTTCCTCCAAACATAACGATGATCATTATGGCCAAATAGTTATATTTTTGTTTCATCAGACCAGAGGACATTTCTCCAAAAAGTACGATTTTTGTCCTTATGTGCAGTTGCAAACCGTAGTCTGGATTTTTTATGGCAGTTTTAGAGCAGTGGTTTCTTCCTTGCTGAGTGGCCTTACAGGTTATGTCGATAAAGGACTCGTTTTACTGTGGATATCGATCATTTTGTACCTGTTTTCTCCAGCATCTTCACAAGGTCCTTTGTTGTTGTTCTGGGATTGATTTGTACTTTTTTCAATTATCCTATCAGAAGCTTCTAAAGCCATGACATAATTTTCTGGAATTTTCCAAGCTGTTTAAAGGCACAGTCAACTTAGTGTATGTAAACATCTGACCCACTGGAATTGTGATACAGTGAATTATAAGTGAAATGATCTGCCTGTAAACAATTTTAGGAAAAATGACTTGTGAAATGCACAAATTAGATGTCCTAACCGACTTGCCAAAACTATAAAGTTAAAGTGACTATGCATAGATTATAAACAGAGAGTAGCACCAGTGTAAAAGAGGGATCTGGGTAGCCCTTTGATTAGCTGTTCAGGAGTCTTATGGCTTGGGGGTAGAAGCTTCTATAAAGCCTTTTGGACCTCGACTTGGCGCTCCGGTACCGCTTGCCGTGCGGTAGCAGAAAGAACAGTCTATGACTAGGGTGGCTGGAGTCTTTGACAATTTTTAGGGCCTTCCCCTGATACCACCTGTTAAAGAGTTCCTGGATGGCAGGAAACTTGGCCCCAGTGATGTACTGGCCGTACACACTACCCTCTGTAGTGCCTTGCGGTCGGAGGCCGAGCAGTTGCCATACCAGGCAGTGATGCAACCAGTCAGGATGCTCTCGATGGTGCAGCTGTACAACCTTTTGAGGATCTGAGGACCCATGCCAAATATTTTCAGTCTCCTGAGGGGGAATAGGCTTTGCCGTGCCCTCTTCACGACTGACTTGGTGTGCTTGGACCATGATAGTTTGTTGGTGATGTGGACACCAAGGAACTTGAAGCTCTCAACCTGCTCCACTACAGGCCCGTCAATGAGAATGGGGACATGATCTGTCCTCCTTTTCCTGTAACCTACAATAATCTCCTTAGTCTTGATCATGTTGAGGGAGAGGTTGTTGTCTTGGCACCACACGACCAGGTCTCTGACCTCCTCCCCATTGGCTGTCTCATCATTGTCGGTAATCAAGCCCACCACTGTTGTGTCATCGGCAAAGTTGATGATGGTGTTGGAGTTGTGCCTGGCCATACAGTCATGAGTGAACAGGGAGTATAGGAGGGGACTGAGCATGCACCCCTGACGGGCCCCCGTGTTGAGGATCAGTGTGGCGGATGTGTTGTTCCCTACCCATACCACCTGGGGGCGGCCTGTCAGGACGTCCAGGATCCAGTTGCAGTGGGAGGTGATTAGTCCCAGTGTCCTTAGCTTAGTGATGAGCTTTGAGGGCACTATGGTGTTGAACGCTGAGCTGTAGTCAGTGAATAGCATTCTGACATAGGTGTTCCTTTTGTCCAGATGGGAAAGAGCAGTTTTCAGTGCAATAGAGATTGCATCTTCTGTGGCTCTGTTTGGGCGGTATGCAAATTGGAGTGGGTCTAGGGTTTCTGAGATAATGGTGTTGATGTGAGCCATGACCAGCCTTTCAAAGCACTTCATGGCTACAGAGGTGAGTGTTACGGGTTGGTAGTCATTTAGGCAGGTCACCTTAGTGTTCTTGGGCACAGGGACTATGGTGGTCTGCTTGAAACATGTCAGCTGTTGTTTACAAATATGCATAGGCCGCCTCCCCGTTTCTTACCAGAGGTTGCTGTTCTATCCTGCCGAAAAAGCTTAAAACCCGCCAGCTGTATATTAATCATGTCGTCGTTCATCCACGATTCGGTGAAACATAAGATATTACAGTTTTTAATGTCCCGTTGGTAGGATATACGTGCTCGTAGTTCGTCTATTTTTATTATTGATTGATTGTAAGTTGGCTAATAGGACTGATGGTAAAGGCAGATTACCCTCTCGGTGACGGATCCTTACAAGGCACCTTGACCGTCATCCACGATACCTCTGTCGTTTCCTCATACAAATGACGGGGATGAGGTTCTTGTCGGGTGTCTGGAGTAAATCCTTCCCGTCCGACTCGTTGAAGAACAACAATTCCTCCAGTACGTGGTGAGTAATCGCTGCCCTGATATCAAGAAGCTCTTTTTGGTCATAAGACACGGTGGCAGAAACATTCTGTTCAAATAAGTTACAAATAACGCAAAAAATCATACACAATAGGTTAAGGGATCGTAAAACTCTCCTTCGGTGCCATTATTATATTATATAGTGAGATGGAGGACAGAACCATAGAGTATATAGTGAGATGGAGGACAGAACCATAGAGTATATAGTGAGATGGAGGACATAATCATAGAGTATGTAATGAGATGGAGGACAGAACCATAGACTATATAGTGAGATGGAGGACAGAACCATAGAGTATGTAATGAGATGGAGGACAGAACCATAGAGTATTTAGTGAGATGGAGGACAGAACCATATAATGAGTTATATAATGGGTGGGTCTAATCCTGAATGCATTCCAGCCGGTGTCTATTCCACAAGTTACCACCAGCTAAATCTATGACGTTAAAATGTCTATTTACTCTGTTCCATCTGACTGTGCAATCCACTGTCTTATCAGCCGAACCAAGCAATTTATAAACTTGATCTCCATTATAAAAACCATCACGACATTAATCTCACATTTCTTTTAGACTAACATTTAGTTTTCAACAATGGAGATTTGAATAAAACTTGCTGTCTTTCTCTCCGACATTTGCAACATTGTTTCGATTTTAAAATTGGATCTCCAGCTGTCCTATAGTAATGAATGTGTCGGGAGTCGGGGTGAGACAGACAGGCAGGCAGTGTTTCTCAGTCAGTTGAAAACCTGAATCAGCTGGCATAGTTTTTATGGATATACAGTATACAAAGAAATGTCAACTGAAAAAAGGTCAAACGAAGCAAAGTGCAGCTAGTTTTCAGTCTTTACAGCTTCAGTTTGAAGTGATTGTTTTAGCTGTGTTGTTGGATAGCTCCTCTCTGAACAACGATGTCCTAATGACAGAGCACATTTTCTATGCCAGGTGAAATCGCGCCTCATTAGCTCATTGTTATGGAAGTATCCAAATAAATGTCACTAGAAAACAGCTTAAACAAACGCAAATGCAGCTACTTTGCTGTTATTCTGGCTGCACTGTTTGATGTGACTGTAAGTAAGTTAGCCGTAGTTGGCTATCAAGCAAGAGCTAAGAACGTTGACAGCCAGTATTGCAATGGAACATTTAGAACAACTGAGTCGCGTCCATAAATACAGAGCAAACAGACTGAATGACTGGGTTGCGTTTTTGACAACCGAACCGATAGAACGAACGACCAGCCGGCTTGGGTAGCAACCCTAGATTTGTGTTGGGACTATATTTTGTGGAAGGATGAAACAGTATGAATAAATAAATTAAAATAACATTTTTTATGAAAATATGTCAATCGTTATTTGAATATGTTGGTAACCCGTTGTATTAAAGTGATAATGCCCTCGAAGACGGTGTTTGGAGGTTATATCGACTTTGTCTCCAGCCTAACATTACCCGTGCCAATATATCCTCCAAACACCGGCTTCTCAGGAATTATCACTTAAATGGAGGACAGAACCATAGAGTATATAGTGAGATGGAGGACAGAACCATAGAGTATATAGTGAGATGGACAGAACCATAGAGTATATAGTGAGATGGAGGACAGAACCATAGAGTATGTAATGAGATGGAGGACAGAACCATAGAGTATATAGTGAGATGGAGGACAGAACCATAGACTATATAGTGAGATGGAGGACAGAACCATAGAGTATATAGTGAGATGGAGGACAGAACCATAGACTATATAGTGAGATGGACAGAACCATAGAGTATATAGTGAGATGGAGGACAGAACCATAGAGTATGTAATGAGATGGAGGACAGAACCATAGAGTATATAGTGAGATGGAGGACAGAACCATAGACTATATAGTGAGATGGAGGACAGAACCATAGAGTATATAGTGAGATGGAGGACAGAACCATAGACTATATAGTGAGATGGACAGAACCATAGACTATATAGTGAGATGGACAGAACCATAGAGTATATAGTGAGATGGACAGAACCATAGACTATATAGTGAGATGGACAGAATCATAGATTATGTAGTGAGATGGAGGACAGAACCATAGAGTATATAGTGAGATGGACAGAACCATAGACTATATAGTGAGATGGAGGACAGAACCATAGAGTATGTAATGAGATGGAGGACAGAACCATAGAGTATGTAATGAGATGGAGGACAGAACCATAGAGTATATAGTGAGATGGACAGAACCATAGAGTATATAGTGAGATGGACAGAACCATAGACTATATAGTGAGATGGAGGACAGAACCATAGAGTATATAGTGAGATGGACAGAACCATAGAGTATATAGTGAGATGGAGGACAGAACCATAGACTATATAGTGAGATGGAGGACAGAACCATAGAGTATATAGTGAGATGGAGGACAGAACCATAGAGTATATAGTGAGATGGAGGACAGAACCATAGAGTATATAGTGAGATGGACAGAACCATAGAGTATATAGTGAGATGGAGGACAGAACCATAGAGTATATAGTGAGATGGAGGACAGAACCATAGAGTATATAGTGAGATGGAGGACAGAACCATAGAGTATATAGTGAGATGGACAGAACCATAGAGTATGTAGTGAGATGGAGGACAGAACCATAGAGTATATAGTGAGATGGAGGACAGAACCATAGAGTATATAGTGAGATGGAGGACAGAACCATAGAGTATATAGTGAGATGGAGGACAGAACCATAGAGTATATAGTGAGATGGACAGAACCATAGAGTATGTAGTGAGATGGAGGACAGAACCATAGAGTATATAGTGAGATGGACAGAACCATAGACTATATAGTGAGATGGAGGACAGAACCATAGAGTATATAGTGAGATGGAGGACAGAACCATAGAGTATATAGTGAGATGGAGCACAGAACCATAGAGTATGTAATGAGATGGAGGACAGAACCATAGATTATATAGTGAGATGGAGGACAGAACCATAGACTATATAGTGAGATGGACAGAACCATAGAGTATATAGTGAGATGGAGGACAGAACCATAGAGTATATAGTGAGATGGACAGAACCATAGAGTATATAGTGAGATGGAGGACAGAACCATAGAGTATATAGTGAGATGGACAGAACCATAGAGTATATAGTGAGATGGACAGAACCATAGACTATATAGTGAGATGGACAGAACCATAGAGTATATCGTGAGATGGAGGACAGAACCATAGAGTATATAGTGAGATGGAGGACAGAACCATAGAGTATGTAGTGAGATGGAGGACAGAACCATAGAGTATATAGTGAGATGGAGGACAGAACCATAGACTATATAGTGAGATGGACAGAACCATAGAGTATATAGTGAGATGGAGGACAGAACCATAGAGTATGTAGTGAGATGGAGGACAGAACCATAGAGTATATAGTGAGATGGAGGACAGAACCATAGAGTATATAGTGAGATGGACAGAACCATAGAGTATATAGTGAGATGGACAGAACCATAGAGTATATAGTGAGATGGAGGACAGAACCATAGAGTATATAGTGAGATGGACAGAACCATAGAGTATATAATGAGATGGACAGAACCATAGAGTTAATAGTGAGATGGAGGACAGAACCATAGAGTATATAGTGAGATGGACAGAACCATAGAGTATGTAGTGAGATGGACAGAACCATAGAGTATATAGTGAGATGGAGGACAGAACCATAGAGTATATAGTGAGATGGAGGACAGAACCATAGAGTATATAGTGAGATGGAGGACAGAACCTTAGAGTATGTAGTGAGATGGAGGACAGAACCATAGAGTATATAGTGAGATGGAGGACAGAACCATAGAGTATATAGTGAGATGGAGGACAGAACCATAGAGTATATAGTGAGATGGAGGACAGAACCATAGAGTATATAGTGAGATGGACAGAACCATAGAGTATATAGTGAGATGGAGGACAGAACCATAGAGTATATAGTGAGATGGACAGAACCATAGACTATATAGTGAGATGGAGGACAGAACCATAGAGTATATAGTGAGATGGACAGAACCATAGAGTATATAGTGAGATGGACAGAACCATAGCCTATATAGTGAGATGGACAGAACCATAGAGTATATAGTGAGATGGAGGACAGAACCATAGAGTATATAGTGAGATGGAGGACAGAACCATAGAGTATATAGTGAGATGGAGGACAGAACCATAGAGTATATAGTGAGATGGAGGACAGAACCATAGAGTATGTAGTGAGATGGACAGAACCATAGAGTATATAATGAGATGGACAGAACCATAGAGTATATAGTGAGATGGACAGAACCATAGACTATATAGTGAGATGGACAGAACCATAGAGTATATAGTGAGATGGAGGACAGAACCATAGAGTATGTAGTGAGATGGAGGACAGAACCATAGAGTATATAGTGAGATGGAGGACAGAACCATAGAGTATATAGTTAGATGGAGGACAGAACCATAGAGTATATAGTGAGATGGACAGAACCATAGAGTATATAGTGAGATGGAGGACAGAACCATAGAGTATGTAATGAGATGGAGGACAGAACCATAGAGTATATAGTGAGATGGAGGACAGAACCATAGACTATATAGTGAGATGGAGGACAGAACCATAGAGTATATAGTGAGATGGAGGACAGAACCATAGACTATATAGTGAGATGGACAGAACCATAGAGTATATAGTGAGATGGAGGACAGAACCATAGAGTATGTAATGAGATGGAGGACAGAACCATAGAGTATATAGTGAGATGGAGGACAGAACCATAGACTATATAGTGAGATGGAGGACAGAACCATAGAGTATATAGTGAGATGGAGGACAGAACCATAGACTATATAGTGAGATGGACAGAACCATAGACTATATAGTGAGATGGACAGAACCATAGAGTATATAGTGAGATGGACAGAACCATAGACTATATAGTGAGATGGACAGAATCATAGATTATGTAGTGAGATGGAGGACAGAACCATAGAGTATATAGTGAGATGGACAGAACCATAGACTATATAGTGAGATGGAGGACAGAACCATAGAGTATGTAATGAGATGGAGGACAGAACCATAGAGTATGTAATGAGATGGAGGACAGAACCATAGAGTATATAGTGAGATGGACAGAACCATAGAGTATATAGTGAGATGGACAGAACCATAGACTATATAGTGAGATGGAGGACAGAACCATAGAGTATATAGTGAGATGGACAGAACCATAGAGTATATAGTGAGATGGAGGACAGAACCATAGACTATATAGTGAGATGGAGGACAGAACCATAGAGTATATAGTGAGATGGAGGACAGAACCATAGAGTATATAGTGAGATGGAGGACAGAACCATAGAGTATATAGTGAGATGGACAGAACCATAGAGTATATAGTGAGATGGAGGACAGAACCATAGAGTATATAGTGAGATGGAGGACAGAACCATAGAGTATATACTGAGATGGAGGACAGAACCATAGAGTATATAGTGAGATGGACAGAACCATAGAGTATGTAGTGAGATGGAGGACAGAACCATAGAGTATATAGTGAGATGGAGGACAGAACCATAGAGTATATAGTGAGATGGAGGACAGAACCATAGAGTATATAGTGAGATGGAGGACAGAACCATAGAGTATATAGTGAGATGGAGGACAGAACCATAGAGTATATAGTGAGATGGACAGAACCATAGAGTATATAGTGAGATGGAGGACAGAACCATAGAGTATATAGTGAGATGGACAGAACCATAGACTATATAGTGAGATGGAGGACAGAACCATAGAGTATATAGTGAGATGGACAGAACCATAGAGTATATAGTGAGATGGACAGAACCATAGCCTATATAGTGAGATGGACAGAACCATAGAGTATATAGTGAGATGGAGGACAGAACCATAGAGTATATAGTGAGATGGAGGACAGAACCATAGAGTATATAGTGAGATGGAGGACAGAACCATAGAGTATATAGTGAGATGGAGGACAGAACCATAGAGTATGTAGTGAGATGGACAGAACCATAGAGTATATAATGAGATGGACAGAACCATAGAGTATATAGTGAGATGGACAGAACCATAGACTATATAGTGAGATGGACAGAACCATAGAGTATATAGTGAGATGGAGGACAGAACCATAGAGTATGTAGTGAGATGGAGGACAGAACCATAGAGTATATAGTGAGATGGAGGACAGAACCATAGAGTATATAGTTAGATGGAGGACAGAACCATAGAGTATATAGTGAGATGGACAGAACCATAGAGTATATAGTGAGATGGAGGACAGAACCATAGAGTATGTAATGAGATGGAGGACAGAACCATAGAGTATATAGTGAGATGGAGGACAGAACCATAGACTATATAGTGAGATGGAGGACAGAACCATAGAGTATATAGTGAGATGGAGGACAGAACCATAGACTATATAGTGAGATGGACAGAACCATAGAGTATATAGTGAGATGGAGGACAGAACCATAGAGTATGTAATGAGATGGAGGACAGAACCATAGAGTATATAGTGAGATGGAGGACAGAACCATAGACTATATAGTGAGATGGAGGACAGAACCATAGAGTATATAGTGAGATGGAGGACAGAACCATAGACTATATAGTGAGATGGACAGAACCATAGACTATATAGTGAGATGGACAGAACCATAGAGTATATAGTGAGATGGACAGAACCATAGACTATATAGTGAGATGGACAGAATCATAGATTATGTAGTGAGATGGAGGACAGAACCATAGAGTATATAGTGAGATGGACAGAACCATAGACTATATAGTGAGATGGAGGACAGAACCATAGAGTATGTAATGAGATGGAGGACAGAACCATAGAGTATGTAATGAGATGGAGGACAGAACCATAGAGTATATAGTGAGATGGACAGAACCATAGAGTATATAGTGAGATGGACAGAACCATAGACTATATAGTGAGATGGAGGACAGAACCATAGAGTATATAGTGAGATGGACAGAACCATAGAGTATATAGTGAGATGGAGGACAGAACCATAGACTATATAGTGAGATGGAGGACAGAACCATAGAGTATATAGTGAGATGGAGGACAGAACCATAGAGTATATAGTGAGATGGAGGACAGAACCATAGAGTATATAGTGAGATGGACAGAACCATAGAGTATATAGTGAGATGGAGGACAGAACCATAGAGTATATAGTGAGATGGAGGACAGAACCATAGAGTATATACTGAGATGGAGGACAGAACCATAGAGTATATAGTGAGATGGACAGAACCATAGAGTATGTAGTGAGATGGAGGACAGAACCATAGAGTATATAGTGAGATGGAGGACAGAACCATAGAGTATATAGTGAGATGGAGGACAGAACCATAGAGTATATAGTGAGATGGAGGACAGAACCATAGAGTATATAGTGAGATGGACAGAACCATAGAGTATGTAGTGAGATGGAGGACAGAACCATAGAGTATATAGTGAGATGGACAGAACCATAGACTATATAGTGAGATGGAGGACAGAACCATAGAGTATATAGTGAGATGGAGGACAGAACCATAGAGTATATAGTGAGATGGAGCACAGAACCATAGAGTATGTAATGAGATGGAGGACAGAACCATAGATTATATAGTGAGATGGAGGACAGAACCATAGACTATATAGTGAGATGGACAGAACCATAGAGTATATAGTGAGATGGACAGAACCATAGAGTATATAGTGAGATGGAGGACAGAACCATAGAGTATATAGTGAGATGGAGGACAGAACCATAGAGTATATAGTGAGATGGACAGAACCATAGAGTATATAGTGAGATGGACAGAACCATAGACTATATAGTGAGATGGACAGAACCATAGAGTATATCGTGAGATGGAGGACAGAACCATAGAGTATATAGTGAGATGGAGGACAGAACCATAGAGTATGTAGTGAGATGGAGGACAGAACCATAGAGTATATAGTGAGATGGAGGACAGAACCATAGACTATATAGTGAGATGGACAGAACCATAGAGTATATAGTGAGATGGAGGACAGAACCATAGAGTATGTAGTGAGATGGAGGACAGAACCATAGAGTATATAGTGAGATGGAGGACAGAACCATAGAGTATATAGTGAGATGGACAGAACCATAGAGTATATAGTGAGATGGACAGAACCATAGAGTATATAGTGAGATGGAGGACAGAACCATAGAGTATATAGTGAGATGGACAGAACCATAGAGTATATAATGAGATGGACAGAACCATAGAGTTAATAGTGAGATGGAGGACAGAACCATAGAGTATATAGTGAGATGGACAGAACCATAGAGTATGTAGTGAGATGGACAGAACCATAGAGTATATAGTGAGATGGAGGACAGAACCATAGAGTATATAGTGAGATGGAGGACAGAACCATAGAGTATATAGTGAGATGGAGGACAGAACCTTAGAGTATGTAGTGAGATGGAGGACAGAACCATAGAGTATATAGTGAGATGGAGGACAGAACCATAGAGTATATAGTGAGATGGAGGACAGAACCATAGAGTATATAGTGAGATGGAGGACAGAACCATAGAGTATATAGTGAGATGGACAGAACCATAGAGTATATAGTGAGATGGAGGACAGAACCATAGAGTATATAGTGAGATGGACAGAACCATAGACTATATAGTGAGATGGAGGACAGAACCATAGAGTATATAGTGAGATGGACAGAACCATAGAGTATATAGTGAGATGGACAGAACCATAGCCTATATAGTGAGATGGACAGAACCATAGAGTATATAGTGAGATGGAGGACAGAACCATAGAGTATATAGTGAGATGGAGGACAGAACCATAGAGTATATAGTGAGATGGAGGACAGAACCATAGAGTATATAGTGAGATGGAGGACAGAACCATAGAGTATGTAGTGAGATGGACAGAACCATAGAGTATATAATGAGATGGACAGAACCATAGAGTATATAGTGAGATGGACAGAACCATAGACTATATAGTGAGATGGACAGAACCATAGAGTATATAGTGAGATGGAGGACAGAACCATAGAGTATGTAGTGAGATGGAGGACAGAACCATAGAGTATATAGTGAGATGGAGGACAGAACCATAGAGTATATAGTTAGATGGAGGACAGAACCATAGAGTATATAGTGAGATGGACAGAACCATAGAGTATATTGTGAGATGGACAGAACCATAGAGTATATAGTGAGATGGAGGACAGAACCATAGAGTATGTAGTGAGATGGAGGACAGAACCATAGAGTATATAGTGAGATGGAGGACAGAACCATAGAGTATATAGTTAGATGGAGGACAGAACCATAGAGTATATAGTGAGATGGACAGAACCATAGAGTATATAGTGAGATGGACAGAACCATATAGTATATAGTGAGTTGGACAGAACCATAGAGTATGTAGTGAGATGGACAGAACCATAGAATATATAGTGAGATGGAGGACAGAACCATAGAGTATATAGTGAGATGGAGGACAGAACCATAGAGTATATAGTGAGATGGAGGACTGAACCATAGAGTATGTAGTGAGATGGAGGACAGAACCATAGAGTATATAGTGAGATGGAGGACAGAACCATAGAGTATATAGTGAGATGGAGGACAGAACCATAGAGTATATAGTGAGATGGACAGAACCATAGAGTATATAGTGAGATGGAGGACAGAACCATGGAGTATATAGTGAGATGGACAGAACCATAGAGTATATAGTGAGATGGAGGACAGAACCATAGAGTATATAGTGAGATGGACAGAACCATAGAGTATATAGTGAGATGGACAGAACCATAGACTATATAGTGAGATGGACAGAACCATAGAGTATATAGTGAGATGGAGGACAGAACCATAGAGTATATAGTGAGATGGAGGACAGAACCATAGAGTATATAGTGAGATGGAGGACAGAACCATAGAGTATATAGTGAGATGGAGGACAGAACCATAGACTATATAGTGAGATGGACAGAACCATAGACTATATAGTGAGATGGAGGACAGAACCATAGAGTATATAGTGAGATGGAGGACAGAACCATAGAGTATGTAGTGAGATGGACAGAACCATAGAGTATATAGTGAAATGGAGGACAGAACCATAGAGTATATAGTGAGATGGAGGACAGAACCATAGAGTATATAGTGAGATGGACAGAACCATAGAGTATATAGTGAGATGGACAGAACCATAGACTATATAGTGAGATGGACAGAACCATAGAGTATATAGTGAGATGGACAGAACCATAGAGTATATAGTGAGCTGGAGGACAGAACCATAGAGTATATAGTGAGATGGACAGAACCATAGAGTATATAGTGAGATGGACAGAACCATAGACTATATAGTGAGATGGACAGAACCATAGAGTATATAGTGAGATGGAGGACAGAACCATAGAGTATATAGTGAGATGGAGGACAGAACCATAGAGTATATAGTGCGATGGAGGACAGAACCATAGAGTATATAGTGAGATGGAGGACAGAACCATAGACTATATAGTGAGATGGACAGAACCATAGACTATATAGTGAGATGGAGGACAGAACCATAGAGTATATAGTGAGATGGAGGACAGAACCATAGAGTATGTAGTGAGATGGACAGAACCATAGAGTATATAGTGAGATGGAGGACA
>NC_050572.1:25187533-25192533 GCF_013265735.2 Oncorhynchus mykiss
AGAGAGGAGAGGAGAGGAGAGGAGAGAGGAGAGGAGAGGAGAGGAGAGGAGAGGAGAGGAGAGGGGAGAGGAGAGGAGAGGAGAGGAGAGGAGAGGAGAGGAGAGGAGAGGAGAGGAGAGGAGAGGAGAGGAGAGAGGAGAGGAGAGGAGAGGAGAGGAGAGGAGAGGAGGATGAGAGAAGGGGACCATGGGAGGAGGGGAGAGTCTGTGAAAACGCGACAGACGTCACATTCCCTGGCAATGACAACCAGAGAGAGAAAGAGCGGGAGAAAGAGAGGGAGATTATTTGATTGGTTTGGTACAGGGTGGGGGCATGTGTGTTTGTATTGTGTGTGTGTGTGTTTGTGTGTGTCTGCGTGCGCATGTCTGCATGTGTGAGCGCTTGCGTGTATGTGTTTGTGCGTGCATGTTTGTGTATGGGTGGTGATGGGGGTGTTAGGAGGATAAGACTAGAGTTGGCCTATTGTAGTCTCTATTGTAATCACTATTGTCGTCTCTATTGTAGTCTATTGTAATCTCTATTGTAGTCTCTATTGTAGTCTATTGTAGTCTTTATTGTAGTCTATTGTAGTCTCTATTGTAGTCTCTATCCTCTCCTTATTGTCGTCTGCAGGAATGCATGTTATAAGATTTGAGCGTGTGCATTTTACATACCAAAACACATTGTCTGCCTCCTGCGGTGAGTATACAAGTGATAAGCAGTGAGAAGAAGAATTTCATGACAGACAGTGAAGGAAGAGAGAGAGAGAGTATGGGAACAAATATGTTGTCTTTCAGGCCAATAAGGCTAATTTGAATGTTGAGACGTAGGAGAGGAGTTCTCGCTCTCTCTTCTTCGAAGTACATGACCCTCTTCATGTAACCCTCCAACCGCCCCCCATTCCTTTCCAATCAGATTAATAATCTTCTCCCTCTCTTCATCCCCCTCTCTCTTTCCCTTGCTCTTCTGCTTCTCCTATTCCTTTGTTTATTACACCACTCAGACTCTACAAGTTTTCCATGATGGATATGTTCTGTCTTCTGTATTGTGTGAGTCCCCGTCCAAAGCTCTGTCAGATCTAGCGCACATATTGTGAGCTGAGGGTTTCAAGTTCACTCCAGGACATGTCTATATATATATATATGTGTATATATATATGTGTATATATATATATATATATACACATAAATGTGTGTATGTGTGTGTGTGTGTGTGTGTGTGTGTGTGTGTGTGTGTGGTTGTGGCGCTGTCTTGAGTGCCTGGAACTGGTTGTGGTGGACTCAGCAGCCATGTTGTTCACCAGCTGACAGAGGAACACAACACTTGCTCTTTCAAAATGCTTTTTCTTTCAGTGTCTCCTTCTCTTCCTCCTTTCTCCTCATACATTTTCACTTTGCCATTATTTATTTCAGCCTCGCTTTCCTTCTCTTTTTTTTGTTCTCCCCCTCGAAAACCAACTGTTTCTCTTTCAGCATCTTAAACCATAACCCCCCCTCCAGCCTCTCTCTCTCTCTCTCTCTCTCTCTCTTGCTCTCTCCCTCTCTTTTTCTATCTCTCTCTCTCTCTCGCTCTCGCTCTCTCTCTCTCTCTCTCTCTCTCTCTCTTTACTACATTCTCTCCTCTGTATTCCTCCTTCTGTCTTCTCTCCTTTCTTTCTGTCCGTCTACTATGGTCATGTCTCATGGGGAAGAGAGTTGGCAAGAAGCAGGCTTGCTACCATGGAAACAGGAACCCTCCCTCTCCCACAGGTCTCCTTAGCAACTGGTAGCTTGGCATTGTAGTAATGAGCAGACCCAGTGTGCCAGGCTAACAGAGCACGAGAGGAGCGTGTGTGTACAGTGCCTTCAGAAAGTATTCATACCCCTTGACTTATTCCACATTTTGTTGTGTTACAGACATAATTCTAAATTTAATAAATTGAGATGTTTGGTCATTCTCACCCATCTACACACAATACCATATAATGACAGTGAAAACATGTTTTTGAATGTTAAGCAACATAAGAATTCACCACCCTGAATCAATGTTAGATTCACATTTGGCAGTGATTACAGCTGTGATTCATTTTGGGTAAGTCTCTAAGAGCTTTGCACACCTGGACTGAATAATATTTGCACATTCTTTTTTTTTTAATTCTTCATGCTCTATCAAGTTGGTTGTTGATCATTACTAGGCAAACCTTTTCAAGTCTTGCCATAGATGTTCAAGCAGATTTAAGAAAACATTGTAACTCGGCCACCCAGGGACATTCAATGTCATCTTGGTAAGCAACTCCATTGTATATTTGGCCTTGTGTTTTAGGTTATTGTACCCCTGAAAGGTGAATTTGTCTCCTAGTATCTGTTTGAAAGCAGACTGAAGCAGGTTTTACTCTAGGATTTTGCCTGTGCATAGCTCTATTCGATGTATTTTTTTCTAGAAAAAACTCCCTAGTCCTTGCAGATGACAAGTATACCCATAACATGATGCAGTCAACAACATTCTTGAAAATATGAAGTGGTACTCAGTGATGTGTTTGATTTAACACAAAATGATCGCTTTGTATTCATTTTGCGTTCATTTCATGCTACATTTATTTCAGTTTTATTGCAAACAGCAAGGATTTTTTAGAATATTTGTTATCTGTACAGGATTCCTTCTTTTCACTCTGTCATTTAGGTTAGCATTGTAGAGTAACTACAATGTTGTTGGTCCATCTTCAGTTTTCTCCTATCACAGCCATTACAATCAATAACTGTTTTAAAGTCACCATTGGCCTCATGATGAAATCTCTGAGGGGTTTCCTTCCTCACCGGCAACTGAGTTAGTGAGGATGCCTGTATCTTTGTAGTGACTGGGTGTATTGATACACCATCCAAAGTCTAACTCCTCAAAGGGATATTCAATGTCTGTCTACCAATAGTGAAGCTTCTTAGTGAAGCATTGGAAAACCTTCCTGGTCTTTGTGGTTGAATCTGTGTTTGAAATTCACCACTCAACTGAGGGAACTTACAAATTATTGTATGTATGTGGTACAGAGATGAGGTAGTCATTAAAAAAATGAGGTGTATGGAAGTTTTCTATATATGTGTGTTTGTTTGTGTGTGTGTGTGTTTCTGCTAGCTTTTTAACAGTGTATGACTAACAAAAGCAGCGTGAGAAATACCAAATAACTGAGCCTCTCCAAGGTATGAGTGTGAATTTTCCATTTGCAAACCATTTTCAAGAAAGATCACATTCTTGACACATTTTAATGCATTTCATTGAGTTGACAGTCTGCATTTGAACCATTTAGTGTTAAGGTAGAGCAGTATTTGAATGTGCTGAAATAACATAGTTCTTTCTTTCTGTGGGTGGAGTTATCCTGTTTGACTTTATGAAGCAGTGTCTTTGTGTTGTGCTTCGTTGTACAGATCAGGTTTCTCCTCTCAGAGACACGGGGAACAATTAGCATGTGACACGGTTGATGATTGATTGTGTACACAACACCCACCCAGGATTCAGTGGGAGAGTAAAATGATATGACAATGATATGATATTCTATGGGCGTAATGTTTTACCAAAGCCTATTGGAAGATATAACATTCTATCAATGGATTTCTTTCTATTTGAATGGCAACCGTTACTAAGATACCGTATAAAATGAGGGACTCCTGGAAAGGGGAAAGTGTTCTGGAGCTGTCCATTTGGTATTTTGTTACTTTGATATTTTTGAGTCATCTGATTCTGAAACATGTTAGCCTCAGTATGGACATAGATCTGATGGTGTAGAGTACTGAAGTGATGGTCTCTCCAGAGACACAGTGCCAGGTGTCTCTGTCTTTAGTTGTAATGACAAGGCCTGTTTCTCAGCTCTCTCTCTCTCATGTGTTATGGAGCCTGGAGCTCCCGAAGGTGTCTCCTCGCTTCACCTGGACTCAGCTCTCTCTGACAGAGCCATGATCTCCCACTGGGGACAGAGGTTTGAGCCCCCGAAGGTGTCTCCTCTCTTCACCTGGACTGAGCTCTCTCTGACGGAGCCATGATCTCCCACTGGGGACAGAGGTTTGAGCTCCCGAAGGTGTCTCCTCGCTTCACCTGGACTCAGCTCTCTCTGACGGAGCCATGATCTCCCACTGGGGACAGAGGTTTGAGCTCCCGAAGGTGTCTCCTCTCTTCACCTGGACTGAGCTCTCTCTGACGGAGCCATGATCTCCCACTGGGGACAGAGGTTTGAGCTCCCGAAGGTGTCTCCTCTCTTCACCTGGACTCAGCTCTCTCTGACGGAGCCATGATCTCCCACTGGGGACAGAGGTTTGAGCTACCAAAGGTGTCTCCTCTCCTCATTCCATCTGGCATGGTGTGAAAGCTCAGGGAGGCACTTCGCTGTTCTCCAGGTGTGATTGCCTACAGGTAGATATTAGGAGTAGTAGTAGTGGTTGGGAAGAGGCCTGGCTCTAAACCCATTATTGTCACTCAGAGCCCAGAGCTGGCCGCAATGCCCTGACGACTGGGCAACACAGTAACAGCTCAGCACTACAGTAACTGGCACTCAGGGATGATTTTCAGATCCCCTGCCCCGCTTTCAGATGCTCCTTAATCTGCCCAGCTCTATTTTTATCTTCCCTCATCCTCCTCTCCCTCCCACCCCTGGGCTCTCCCTCTATATGTCCACTCCTTTCCTCCCTGTCCATCCCTCCATCCATCCCTCCTTTCTCAGGGCAGTTTTCAGGCCAGTGGCTCCAATTAGTAGAGGGTCTGGTGGGGATTGGGCTCGCTGTTTGCCCCTAAGGCCTAGGCTCCCTTCCTGCTTACCTCTCCCAGATCTCTCTCAGGTTAGCGTCTCAGTTCCCTCCCAACTCTTCTCCCTCCTCCCCAGAGCAAAGCAGGGGGAGTGAAAGGCCTGCTGTCGCCTGAGGGGCCGAGGAGTGTAGGGCTGAGGCATGGCTCCAGTCCTTCTGAGGAGGACAAGATTATTGGTACTGTACTTCTCTCAGAGGCTAGAACCTAAACACTTCTGGAATAGTTACTACTTCCACTGCTGCTATTATTACCACTAACA